>NW_019214143.1:0-3743 GCF_002532875.2 Varroa jacobsoni | reverse complement strand
TTTATATATATATATATATATGGCCTGCATTTTTAGGTAGACTCACGAGTACCTAAGCCTCCTAAACCACCGGAGAAGCCACTTATGCCGTACATGCGGTACTCGCGTCGTGTATGGGATCACGTAAAGGCGCAAAATCCTGAATTGAAATTATGGGAGTTAGGAAAGCTGATTGGCCAAATGTGGCGCGATCTGCCAGATGAGAACAAACAGATATACATCGACGACTACGAAGTCGAAAGGGCGGAGTACAGCGAACAATTAAAGAACTATCACAGCTCGCCCGCCTATCAAAGCTACGTTGCGGCAAAAGTACGAGCGCAGCAGGCGGCTGATGAGCGTGAACAGAATGAAAAATTAGGGGGACGTGGAGCAGTAAGTTTACTTTTGTTATTCCTCTTCAAGTAATTTATTTTATTTAAAACGTTGTATATCTTATATTTATAGACGATGCTTTTTTATTACTGTATTATAAGCGATCACCTGATGCATATACTAAGGCTCATTTAGATGAGCCGTTCTATAATTACGTAAAACGTACGTTTTTCTGCAAGCATAGTACTCATCAAAGGATGCAAATAAAGTCTCGATCCAACCGGCCGAAGACGATGATGACGCGGAAGAGCTTTCTGTGAAGCATCTGGCTGCCTCGCGTTACATGCGTAACCACCGTCTTATTCACGAAATTTTCTCGGACGCCGTTGTGCCAGATGTCAGGTATCAGTTGTTTTCGCAAGTGTTTGAGATTCATTTTTGTATTTCTGTTTTCATATCAATCAGATCGAATTTATACATATGCCAACCGTGGTTCAAAGGGCCAATGAGTGATGCATATTTAGTAAAAAGTTTACTTACAACGAGTTGGATATCAGTATTTTACAGAGTTCGCTCAGTAGTTTTACAAAAAAACATTTCGCCAGAAAGTCAATGGTATTTGAGTATCGGGGTGCTAACTATTTTTCGGTGGCGATCTTCTATTAATGTGTTTTGGTTGCGTAACGGAAACAAAAAACTTCCTATACCCCTTGTCTTCTCTGTCTCATGTGTATCTTCAACTTCTCTAGGTCGGTGGTTACAAGTCAGCGAATGGCAGTACTTAAGCGACAGGTACAGTCACTTACGATGCATCAGGAGAAGCTTGAAACAGAACTGCAACAAATTGAAGCGAAATTTGAAGCCAAAAAGCTTAAATTCATGGAAGCTAGCGAAGCATTCAACTGTGAACTTACGAAGGTACTTCGTTTTATACATTTTTAGGAAGCACAAGTGAATGTATGCTTTCATTGAGGTATCTTTATTGAAATATATCTAACCCGAATTACTCGGTTCCATCTGCTATGCTCAATAGAAATACGTGTTCTTAGAGCCTGACGTGATTTTTTGCGCTCTCGTTTCTCTCAACAGCGAACAGTTAAAGCAGTTGACCCTGACGCGTACGAAAAAATGGTGGAGAAAGCCCTAGAAGGCCTCAGAGAGAAACAAAAGGAAGAGGAGAAACGGGCAGAGGAAGCCGCACGACTGGCTGAGATTGAACGTGAAAAAGAACGGGAAGCTCGTGAGAAGGCCGAAAAAGAGCATCAACAGCGTGAAAAGGGTACTTACAGTTTGATTAAATTATTTTATTGCAAGCCGTCAAAAAAATTAGCAAACATTGTAGTCGTTTCAAGGAAAGTAAAACGCAGAACATGTTTTTCAGTGACAGATTAACATATTGAACGCAGGTTTTTTTCTTGTGAATAAATTTGAGTTTTTTTATTTCATGGTGAATGTAACTTATGTGAATTTGTCGATAAATGCTATGGTGTAGCACAATGATTTTATTGTTCTTTTGTGTTATGCTACATTGATTATGCGTAACACAAAAGAACATATACTGCAATCTAGACTTCTTTTGCTTTTACAGAAGCAGCAGCTGCAGCCCAGGCGGCACAGGCTCAGGCTGCGGCCCAGGCGGCGGCAGCAGCTGCACAGGCAGCTGTTGTAGTACAGTCAGCTACGGCTACCCCTGCTTCTGCCTCCTCTGTTGCTGTCGCGCCGACTACAGGGGAAAATGCCGCACCGCCCGCCCTCGAGTCGGCGGAAACAGCGTCGGCGGTAGC
The DNA here is from genome assembly GCF_002532875.2 of Varroa jacobsoni. Taxonomy (NCBI): domain Eukaryota; kingdom Metazoa; phylum Arthropoda; class Arachnida; order Mesostigmata; family Varroidae; genus Varroa; species Varroa jacobsoni. The sequence goes on along the minus strand of NW_019214143.1, from coordinate 1,644 downwards.
TGTTGCTACCTCTCCAACAGCCTCTTCGACACCTATCATTGGCGAAACAACGACAACCTCAGCAACAACAACAACAACCGAAGATTCCACGTCATCGTCATCCCTCATTACGACTGCTCCAGCCCCTGTCACAAAATCGAATGTTGAGTCCCCGGCAGTTGCCACCACAGCATCTCTACTGGCGGCGGATACACCCATGGACGTTGACCAACAACGGGACCAACAACCGGCGTCACAGCATTCGACCGCCACTTCAGCAGAAACCGTTCTCTCGGTAGATCCACAACAACTTCCACAGCAGCTGCCGCCACGAGAACAGCAACACCCTGTTTCTCAGCCGACCAGTTCCAAGCCTCCACCTGTAACCGCGACTCCTTCAGTAGTCGCTAAACCCATAACAGAAGCTGGTGTTGTCCCGGACAAAAAAACCCAACTACCGGTAAATGCAGTGTCAGTTTCCCAAACAGAAGCTGCTAGCACCGGCCCAGATCAAACAGCGCTTAGTACAGGTTCGACTCCTGCTCCTAAAACTACGTCACCCTCACCTCTTACGGGGCCACCCGAACAATCTGGCAAACAAGTCGGAACATCGACAACTCAGTCATCACAAATGGTATGCTTTAATGTGATGAAATAGCTAACTGTTTTCGGTAAAAATATGTATATGCCGGCAGATCAAGACCTTTAAAGGCTTCGGCAAAGTTTTTTTTTTCATATAAAACTACATCTTAGTTAACATGCTAATTGAAAATGATGCGTGTGTCATGGCCTTTGTTCTAATTAGTCCTCGAGCTATCTGAATAAAGTAAGATTCTCAATCATTAACCAAAATCATCATAAATAAGTTATATTGAATCAGTGTTGCATACGTTCTTTCTTGTAACGTTTATATGGGAAACTGGTATTTTTCCTCAGTCCGCAGCGCAGACTAACTTACTCATTCGTAAATAATTTTTACTCTTCTCTAACCCTTAGGAACAACCTCCTATCGTTCCTGTTTCAACAAGCTCGACTGCACCAACACCAACCTCGGCTGCTACTTCGTTCACTCCTGCGGGGCCGCCACCTGCGTCTGTTCAAGCCCTACCCGAAGCCAGTGGTTCCGCGGCGCCCCAACAGCAACCTCAGCCTCAACAGCAGCCTCACCCGTCACCTCAGCATTTCCTTCCATCGGGCTCACAAGGGCCGCATTCAGAGCAGGACGGTCCTCCTAATCAGCAGGTGCCAAGCCATCCAGGTTTGCAGTACGGTCAACCATCATCAACGAGCCAGACTCAAACCCCTCCTACCGGCACGGTTTCCTATATTCCCCCACATTCTCACTATCCTGGTTACGTTCAGGGGGTTCCCCAAGGCCCGCACCATGTGCAGCCCGGTCCCCCACAGATGCAGCAAGGGCCAGGACAGCTGCAGCCAGGGTCACAGCAGATGCAACAAGGTCCACCTCAAGCACAAGGCCCACCGCAAATGCAACAAGGGCCGCCACAGATGACTCAAGGTCCACCTCAGGGTCCACCAGGTCAATCTCAGGTGCCACAAGGTTCATCTCAAGTACAGCAAGGACAGCCACAGATGCAACAAGGACCTCCCCAGATGCAACAAGGACCTCCCCAGATGCAACAAGGACCTCCTCAGATGCAACAA
>NW_019214142.1:93753-115402 GCF_002532875.2 Varroa jacobsoni | reverse complement strand
GTTACGTCAAACACAGACATTTATCGAGGTATCCGATGCGAGATTAGAGCTTCGCAACTAACGAATAATGAAGCCTAGCATATTGCACCTTCGTTTAATACGATGGTCCTAGCCTTTTTTCATTCACTGGTTGTTCGTCCTTCAGAAATGGGTCCTGCTGATTGCTTCGTACTAAACGTAACCGATTTGGCGTTCGTCTATTCACAGTCGACTAGTTTTTATAATGAGGATAAATGATGACGTGTGAAGCCCTAGGTTGGCTGATCACCAGCCATAAAACTGAACAGGCAATAGCACCTCTGCTCCGTTAATGATCATCATGATGATCAGATAATTGCTATCCCGATCAGACATGCTTGTTCAAAAACGCAAACATTACCTAGAGCTTTATTCATGCTTAGCATTGGTGTTACGGGTGTTCATATTGAGCTCTAGAGCGATATACTGCCAAAAAAGAGACAGACAACTAATTCCTGACTTAGTTTTGTGGTAGTAGTCGATATATAACGGCATATCGTAGAGCCGTGTATATACAGTGAGTCAACCCCTTTTTGGCCAAATCGTATGGTACAAAAATTAACGAACTCTTACGGACTATACAAAATGTGCGCCACAACGGACTGGAAAAGTCGAATTAAATAGAGAATTTACAAATATGACCCATTTAAAATTACTAAAATGTCCCAGATAATTTCCTTGGCCATTTGGAGGTATACATTTTAGTTACTTGTGATTCGTTTTCTCATTCATTTGAATTACATAATATAATTCCAGTCCATTGTGCGTAGCATTTGTATTTAGAGTAAGTTTGAACTTACTTTTGGCAGTGTAACTAGTGTACAGCTATATTCTCTGTCGCGGAACACGCAACAATTGACAATTTTATATTTTCCAATACCTATTCCATCAGATTATCATACCAGTTATTTTAAACGAAGTTTCGCGTTCAGGACCCTGACTACTGAGCATGTTTTCTGATGCCGGCTCGTTTTAAAGGCATGAGAGAATTTCTAATGAGTTGCCTATGATAGATACTGCAATACAAATCTCGGAAGCCTAACTTGCAGGCCAGATTTTTATCTATAAAATGAACAAGTTCTATAGACCAGGACATACTTCTTAGTGCCGTACGGCGTGCCATAAAACTGTAGTACATCATTTTGGAGTGACGATTAGAAAATGCCCGCCGATAATTTCTTGATAAAACCATTAATTAGATATGCTATTATTTGTGATCAATGTAAAGTAATACTCACAACGTAACACTTATTGTGCCTTAAAAAGGACATGCTTTTTTTCCTTAAGATGCCTTTCTCTATATATTAGGGTTTCCGTCGGGCATTGCCGCTAGGCGTTCCATCAGACCGCTGCCTGGCTCCCAGTACAAAACGAGCCGCGTGTCTACGCCCGGATTCGAACCTAGATCCGCCTTGAAATACCTAACGAAATCTAGCACACTAAAATGGTATGCGAATAATCCACTGTTCATTAAATGCGTATGTCGACCTTAACGTACGATCGATCCTTTTCGTTCGATACAGACGCTGCATTTTCTCTAGAGCCTCAATGAATGCCAAGTTTTAACTTTTAACAGCTTGAACATTGAGGACCAACCTGTATTGAGGACTGTGGTACCATTGTACTACATCCTCTTGTCGGTACCTTGGATCTAGCGTGCACCAGTTTCGCTATGTATAATGTACATATTCTACGATATGCAGCAAAGCTGATAAACGCAAACATCGATACCCCTCGAAGGCAGAGAACAAAGGCTTCGTAGTCTGTCTCTTTTACTGAAACGTTCTACACGTAACAGTTACCTTCGTTTCTTACTGATTCGCTCGCCTTCATCGCCATTTACCGCCGCGGGCACTGTAACGCAGCTCTCGCTTTCATTTCAAGCTGCTTCCCCGGTGGCATTACGCGTCTTCTCAAATCTCAATTGAGCTTCGGGGAGGTAGCGGCTTTTCAAAAAGGAAGCAGACCAAATTTTTCGAATTGAGGTTTCATCACCATCGTACCCGGTCGCTGACAGTACTGGTGGCACATGCTACAAGCAATACGAATACTGACTGAAGACAAAAGCGAGGTAATCAACATCGAAGCCACAACTATAACGGCGCGGCAAAAAACGGACGGTAGGTAACAAGAAGTGAAGTGAAATGTTACTTCGGTTCGAATACAAAACGATTTTCAATAAACGCGGTCGCTACTCCCGTCTGGTTTGACGTCGTTGTCAAAGGACGCTCTGCAGAGTAAACAAATCGTCGGTCAGCCGATGATCATAAGAGTTGCGCGATTTCAATCACAGGAAAGAAGGGAAGCAACCGATGAGCGAATAACGCGCGGAACTGAAGAAGCCAAAACAACCTTCATTAAGTGGCGGACCTGAAGCAACAGACGAAGCTGAGTTACGACAAGGACTACTTTTTATGACAAACAGATAGGCTATGCTGGCGTGTTTGCATCGATCGCTCAGAATAAGCTGGTGAACCCTTTAGCAAAGTTATAAATAATTAGGCATTAAATAAATAAACCTGTCCTGAAACGCGCAGAGTCATTTGAACGCGGAAGTTCCCGATTCAGCTAACAACTCCGCAAGGTCACACTGTCATCACATTTGCCCTTGGCCACATTCAACGTGACAAATTGAGTAATAACGAGTCGATCGAAGTGGTATTAAAATAGGCGCTGGCAAAGGACCAATGATAGAAGAAAAAAAACCTAAAACAATTACAAAACAGTAGTTAAAGCTTCATGTTGTCGCATCTCATGCCTCGATGATGTTAGGCCTAGTGCTTGTAAACGGGTTTTACCGCTATTATTTTGTTACTAAGTATCAATAACCTCCCGATTACTACAAAAATACGCAAATTATTATTAGAAAAGCCTAATGGCGTTTTTAACACCGAAAGCTGAGCGAATTATATGTATGTACTATATGACGGAAATGGATCCTTTCAGCTTTCTCCTTAATGGTTAACAACTTGTTATCCATATTATATAATTGACGAGAATGAACTCGAATGTAGTTTTCCGCTATATACTTTAATTTATCCTTAATTATATATATATTTAAGCAGCGAGATCAAATTGGACTGGAATTATAGTTCATTCAGTCCTTTCGTTTCATAGCTTGTTTTTTTGCGAAGCAAATTCAGGATATCTACGTTATGACGCCAGCGCTCTAATAACTGTTTCGTCGCCACGACCACTTCAATGATCATTTTTTCCTTTTTTTTTTCTTCACGTGGCATCAAGCTGATTGAGAATTGTTGTATCCTCGAAATATAGAAAAGGGTTGATTTTAGCTCAGACATTTGTTAGTGAACTGCTAAGCGATCCGCATGTAACTGACAAAGGGCCTTCGTGCCGGCAAGAAGACCAAACGTTAACGGAATAAAGTGTACAATTATAAGATGTATGTAAAAATGAGAGAAATAAAGCAATGAATAAAAAAAAATTCAATCGACACTATCGTGATAGATTGTTAGGCACTTACCGCTTCTTCGAAGAAATCATTCGTACCGGTATTAGCTAAATCAAAACGACCTGGTCATCGAGAACTGTGGGGTTGTTGCTTGTTTTAACATTGCTTCGATCAATGTGGCGAGGTCTTTCTTGATCGTGTCAGACCTGCATTACCCAATACGATCTTCTGTTCAGCTATATCACACAGTACATTACATTCATTTAGTCACTGTGATTCGGTAATGCGAGGTGCGGATTATGTCATGTTCCTGCTCCGTTGTTCTACATGGTCTAGCTACAGGGGTCGAACCTGTAGGTCAGTTGATCGATCACCTATATCACAGACAATCTTAGAGGTCCAAATCTACAATCGCTCGAGAAAGCCAGGAATCGGACATACTCATACAGCGTTATATTGAATAAATTGTTTTCGCAACGGTTAACACTTTTAAGTTGATTTAGTTAATCGAGGGCCCCATCAAAGATAACGGAAAAGCCGCCTCATCAAACTGTCTATGAATCAGGACTTGCTGTTTCCTAGGGCCACTTATCGGCGGGAACCTTTTTGGCGTCGCGTTCAATGCAGAGAACGGACACTGCGCTTTAAAACAAATTACCTCAATCAAAATGATAATACTGTAACTTGAATTAAAACATTGGTTAGGGCGTAACCGTATCCTGCATGATCTGGGGTCTATACAAGGTACTTTATGCGGGTAACTGCTTCCCCATTCCTCCTGTTTAGTCTGAAACACACATGGATACATGAAGAACCTTCCTCTGGAAATTTCTAATAAGGTCTAGTCTGAGTTTCCAACGTCTAAAGTTAATAGATTTCCATAACTAGAGCTACCGTTAAATCTGAAGAAAGTCAACCGCAGTACTACTTTGCATAAGATTCCACAAAAAGAAAAGCTATCTTGCTAGATAACGGGCGACAATTGTAACGCATGGATCATCAAAAAAAAAACATATTACTTCATCGCTTCCGTATCCGACATGCCGTCTAAAATTTTGCATCTAGGGGTTCTTAGAAGGCGGATATATCTCAAACTGACAAAAAAAAACCACGACTGCACAAATTCGCTATGTCTCTACGCCTTCTTCTCAATTACCAACCATAAAAATGGCTTTTTAATATAGATTTACGTTCATTTCATAAAACTAAAAAGTTATCGAAACAATAAACAACTTACTTCCATAATTATAACATTCGCTTTAACTTGCAGGGCCAATACATTCGGTAGTAACGAATGCTCCGGTATTTTCTACTGCATTAAATCCGGATGCCTTAAAGTAGGTTTATTTAGGGAGCGACGTGGCCTGGGTAGTCAATGCTCATTTCTTTTAATATGTTGTTATGGTAAACATCAAAGATTAGTTCAAATTTTGACAAGAAACGATGACACTTAGAAAAATTAGTACCAGAAATGATCGATACAAAGAAACGAAGACGGCGTTAATCGTTGCCTGTAGGCAACGCTGCCGTGCCGTATCATAAATCAACCGGAGAAAAGCCAGATAAATTCATCAAGATGCACCCCGGATACCCCGACTGAACCTTAATGATGATGATGATGATGCTCTACCGAAGACGAGGCGATTCTGAAGATTTCTTCACACAGATAGAACAGCGCAGGAGGGTGTTCAGCTATTGTGTCATTGTTCCCAGATCATGCTGTAACAGGCCCACAAAGGCCCACTTTCGGTAACGCCGTACAGATCGACAACATCATGTGGAGTTGTGTCGTATGCCTAGCACGCGGGTTATTGAGAACGGGCGCTGACGATACGTAAGCTGAATATTCAGATTTTTTAATCTGTTAAGCAGCCAACTTTCTTCTAAAAAACTGATAAATAAGTGCAAATTAAAGTACTAAGGAGATATATTTCTACCACGTGGATTCCTATTCAAAAAGGTACAGTATTGTGTACATGTAATAATAATAATAATATACTATATATCTGAGACAAATGTGGTAGTTCGTAATTGTGCTTGACGATGCGATATTGTAATAAATGTCTGAGACAGCCTCATACCGAATCGTAGTAAATGCCGTCCATCGTATTCCAATTTAAGTTGCTCTTATTTTTTTTGTGTAGACGAGAATGCTCACTATTATCAGCAACAAAAAACCCATCTCGAAAATAGGAAACATCTTCTTATCGGGACGATAAATTGCAGCATAATATGAGGTTGAGACCGAGTGGCTCGTGGCGGTGCGTGACACCGGGGTGATAAGTGAATTTCCATTTTGAAGTTGGGTATAAATTCGATCGCCGTAGAGCATCGTTCAAATTGAGTCTCTCGTTTTAGTAATCTGTAGATCTTTTACTTCGGCGAATCATATTAACTAGTCAATTCTAGTAGAGATGGGTTCAATCATTCACTGCTATATTCTTGGCCAGATTTTAACGGTTTTACCCCCCCCCCCCCCCACAGTCATACTAAGTCTATACAGGCAAAGGCAGGCCAATTTCTGACAAACTTTTTGATAGCGTTAAACGAACATGAGTGTATTATCTAATTACGTTGACACTTTGGGTTCGCGGCCAGTACCTACTAATGAACTCCATGGAACTAATAAACTTTGCTGTTGCCCAGGTTTTGACGGCTTATCCGAATACGCCTATTGCTCAGATCATAGATTGCCTTTTTCGCAGACATTATGAAAATGTGGTTTAAAAAATTAATTTTTTTCGCCTCAGATCTTTCCCAAACCTAGACATTTACAATCACATATTTGGTTTGGAAAATGCTGTAGGCGCCTCGTGTTTACGTTAGGATCCGCTTGAGGCTTAAAGGGTTCCCGAAATAAGGCAAAGATAAAAAACACCGATTTTTTTTCTGGAAAATTATCTAATCTAGATTAATGCCTGAAAGCAAAAGATCGTCAAGCGAGACCCTAGATTTAACCTGTAATTTTTTTGTTTGCCGAGTTCATCAATGCAGCGCATGGAGTCGGTTTGATTATTGTTGCCATTGGTAGTACCACTATTTATTGTGTCGCCGTTGAGTTTTTTATTATTACATATTTATTTTTACCTTTGTCAGGTGTTTTGTGTATAGACAGTGCTAAAGCACTTTTAAAATAGGAATAGAAGGGCTGAAGACAGAATAAAATACTTGTTGCTCTCTGACCCGCGCTGCTCAGGAACGAAATCCTTGGACATGAGTCTACGCGATATCGCCCAGGGAGTCTCCATAGCAGACGCGGATGCAGTCTTCGTTTGACTCAGCGTATGATTCATCAGCACTCACAGCACGGTGAGGGCCAGGCATTCGATAGCGGACTACCGAATGTCGATTCTTTCTATGTGTGTCTTCCTTCTGTGTTCCGCCCACCGCAGCGTCAATGGCAAAACATTCCTGGCCGACTTCAGCCGTTCGTTCCTTTCGTTATCGGCCAAATTTTTTTTCGGTAGGCGCTTTTGATAAGCCAAATTTGTGTTGGAGACCCTCAACAAATAGCGACATGTTCCCCAGCAATTACACATGGCGGTTATCATAGAACGATGCAGGCCCTGTGCTTTCTTGAGAAAAGCAGGCTTCATTCGGACCAGCCTACACCATTGAGTTGTGCGTAGGTCCTCCCGAATAAGTTCTATATTGTATGTGGCCATAGGTATGAGCTTTATGTTAAAGAAACGTATCTCGAAAGAGAAAAGCGAAAACTTTTCTATAGCAGATCTCGATGTTTTTGATGCATGCTTGCTGTAGTAAGTTCCGGTCTCAGCCTGAGAGTCAGCCCTAGATGGCAGAAATTCTCCACATATTCCAGAGGCAAAAAGTGTGGGTGTGACGTTTGCTGCTAGTACCCCTGCTTCCCAGACCTGTGTGGCTTTGATCTTATCCAAGTTGATTGCTAGGCCAGTCTTTGTTATGCATTGCCGACCCTCAAAGCGGTTTGTTCCGAACATCACGAGATTATTGGCGTATAGTTGAACATATAAACTCACGGACTTTAGTAGCTTTGAAGACTGTCCATGAGGATTAAGAACAGAAAAAGGCTGAGATTGTCGCCCCTGTCACTCGTGCTGGAAAAGATCTAGCTCCGCCACGTCGTCCTATATCGCAATCGAAAACACCTACAGTATTGAAACAATAAGCCAGGTGACCCTGTAGGCAATTCCTGCTTCAATAACCTGGAATAAAATTGGGTCCCTCGGCGCTTTGTGGAATGCCGCCTTGCGATTGACGAATACACACGACAGATTAACTGTTTGGTGTCCTTTGTACTTATGACCCATCTTATCTTTGCAGACAAGGTTTGACAAGCACTTATTATTGGCTCTCGTCAAGAAATCCGTGTCGTTCATGCAGGGTCATGTCCGGAGCTTCCAGGGAAGCGAGGAGACGCGCGAAGCCTATAGCTGGGATTAATCTATAGCAACGGTTTTTTTTTCTATTATTTCCACCTTCGAGCTCCCGTAAAACTCCTTACCGTATCTTGAAAAACGAAAGTGTTGTTCGGGATAATGGTAAGGAGTGCCTTCTGCCAATTTTATATTCTCCCGTCATGTAGACAGGCATTGCAAAGAACAGTCCAGTATGGGGCCTTAGAGGTGTTGGAACCTGATCTGACCTAGGCCGGTCGATTTGTTGGGCTTAACCCATAGGATCACTGCTGCCTACGCATCCAAGTCCCTTTTTCGTTCGTCTAATAAACCTGTTTGCACCATTTTCGTAAAGTAACAAAAAGGAGGTATATCCTTGCGTAAATTCCGGCCAGCTAGCGGGTACCGATCTGGGCCTGGAAAGTACTCCTGCATATATCACTGAACGATGGGCTGTTGCAATGAAGTTTAACCTCAACAGCTGCGTATTTTAGGGTATATCGGAGGGCGACGCTGTACTTCTTGACGTCGGGCCGGTCTGGAGTGGGAAAAAACTTACTAAAATTCTATGTTCAGCGATTTTGTCAACGCTATCGCTTTGTTGCTTCTCTGTGGACTCTTAGCCGGAAACGCGCGTAGCCACTTCTAACCGGCGGCCCAGCGTACAAAGGACCTGTTGGTCCGGGCTATGTGATTTGGCATGCAGAAAGGCTGGTCGCGAGCACGGCGATCGTGGAGGACCCTATCGCTTGCCTTTGTTGGTTACGATCTAACATCAAGAGTCGTCTGCTACGGTGTCGATTAGCAGCCTTGCTCGAGTCTTTCTTGGGATATGTAATCTTGATTAAGGTCGCCTGTTGTCGTTGCTGGCTATACAATAACCGAAACATTGAATCATTGTGTCAGCTTCACTACCCCTCTCTGTTGATCGCTGCGCAGGGTATCTTGCTATTATATTAGACATGTTGCCTATTATTATTATTATAACATATCGTGACGCCACCAGTAGGCCTTTCTCTAACTTCTAGTTTGGTCCGTGACGGATGTACAGTGAAGAAACCCAGTGTTGCATGTCTTATAACAACGGATTTCTAATTTGAATTTGTTGCCGCGAGCAGGTCTCTCTGTTCTGGGATGATGTAAGGTCACTCGGCAATTTCAACTAGCGTTAGCTATTAAGACTCACTCAAAAATGTTTTCTACAGTGAATAGTCACTGATTTACTAATCATCTCTTGTGTCAACTGGTGCTGGATAATCTCTCAGTTAATGTAACCGTTCGAGTAGGATTACTTATCCGGCCTGGAGGTTATCACATTGGGGCGTTAATTTAACTTTAGTGGCAACTAAAACTGCTGAATTTTACCTCTTGCTTCGGTTAGTAGTTCTGTGTTTTCTGATTTAATTAATTTATTTATTTGAGTACATCTTCAGACTATGGCGTTTAATTCGATTTCTCTATCGTTATTTTTACATTTTGTAATTGCTGCTGACAAATCTGCATTTGACTTGACAATTTTCTTTCGTTATTGGCGTCAATTTAATTATAGATCCTCTCTTATTGTTCCCCATATATATCAGTCATTACAGTGAGCGGCGTATTGGTCCGGGCTTCACATAAGACTATTATGTGGGCGCTTGGGAAAATGGAGTAGGAGGAAAAGGAAAGAAGGAACATTCCACAGTCTTACGATGCAACACTGAGGCCTCTTCGAAGCGCTCATTGATCTGTCCGCTGAGTTGATTCCGGTGCGGTAAAAAGGTGCTAAGCTAGTTCTTCTTAGCGTTGCTTCGTATTCTTTTGCGTCCTCGTGCGATCACTGTCTGCGAACTCTCGATCCGCGTTATCCGGCCTGTTTCGTCCGACGCTGCCACTTTACCTCCTCTAGCACCTGCCGGCTGATGGCATGTGGGATGCTAATTGAGGCTCGGTGAGAAATCTTTGGGTCCAGGTCGAGGTAAAGGGACACAGCTTGCTGAGCTTTTTGCTACTTAGCCAACACTCCTTATGATTCTGTTGCGTGATGACCTCCGTGTGAGTTCCGTATTTACAGGCTTTCAGGGTACTAGTTTAGTTTCTGGAAATGGCAGACTTGACGAAAGATAGCGTCGGAGTAACCGTCTCGAGCCTTAGGGTTATTTGGGTTAAAGTAGATGTCTCTCTCTTCACCAGATTTTTGTGGCCTCGGATCATACTTATGACTTCAAGATTCAATTTTAAATGTGCTTTATTCGTATCCTTGCGTCAAGGAACAACCGTTACCATAGACAGTACGTATTCGGGCCTACGTTTTTCCAGTGAGTAAGGAAGTGACCTTATATAAAAAATCTCGATTTCTTCGAATCCAGACATTTTTCATATCCACTATATAGGATTACGTTCACTGACTAAGGATGCTTTTAAAAATCTCCTCAACCAACAAAAGACAGCCCCCATATCAGCCTCTGACATCGAGAGGGTCACTACTGAGCTTCGCTTTGACATTTGTTACAGTATCCCTCTTCTACGCTGCCATTGTATTTTGTCACTGACAATAAGGCTTGTTGTTCGAAGTGGGTTTTTCCTATGCACCACGTTGCGGCCGTTGCGGTATCAGCATATTCAATCTACAGTGTTCACAGGTACGTAATCCTAGGTGTTTCGTACCTATGCTGGAGAATTTTTCCTCGTATTATCTCAGCAGATTTATCAACTGGGTAATGCGATTTATCAGTTCCCCATCTAGGGGTTGCTTGCCAATTCTACGCGCGAACTGTGTATTGCTCATCCTAGAAATAGGCAAAATAATGCTACAATGTTCTACAGTCACTGTATAATGTTCTTCCGCAGCTGATACGTTATCTATAACCACAATAACACACGATTCGAGAGTATGTTTGTAACAGGCCCACCTGTATTCTCTTTCCTTGTTCTATGTATTTTTCTTATAATTACTGTAATGTTTATTACATAACAATTATTAGCATCAGATATATTAAAGTAATTGTTTGTAAGTGCATTCATGATCACTGCGGTACTTTTATCGTTTGCTAATTAACAAGAACGACACTCCTGCATTGACGATTGTCATACGTATATATCGACTCTTAACCCTAAGACATCAAGTTGAACCATAGGATCAGCGTTTATCATTGATACATTTAACATTCAGCAAGACACTACCTGTTGAGAACTCCTTCCATAGTGAGCTGACCATCTGCTCATCCTAGTTGATCGGCGTGGTAACATTGTAGATCGATCTCGAGCCTACTGCCGATATCGCCTAGTCTGCATTCGGTCCTGATTCATCCGGGCTAGTCGTTCATGGCTATGGCGTTTCGTTTTACTTCCCGACTTCTGCTGATTGAATGTTGTCTGTTTCGTCGTAGACTGCTTTATATACATGCAATTGCAAACAACGTACCGTACCTGTGTCGCTTGTGCTACTTACTTATTGTGTGGCACTTTGCCTGTGACTACTGATTACCACTTAAACTTCAACTGCAATTAGACGAATGATTTTCAAACGATGACCTCATCCTCCACAGAAAGGCTTCAGCGCGTGTTACTGCGAACACGATTTGTTTTTGTCTATTAGGGGAACTGTGCACTGTCTTAGCTAGACGCCAGAGCCACCGACACCAAGAGCTCTGCTTACGTGAATAGACTCCAACATCAGCCCAACCTCTTCAGCAGCCCTTAAAAAAACGACGGTAGTTTAGATTTCTGAGTAGACCTGCGCACACATCACTCTACATCATTGATGATAACCGCTTTGCTGTTTTAATCCTTGACAAAGCTTTCAGTAGTTGTTTGCCTTATCGTCAATCTGCACCCTCGCCGCATTGGCTGGTCGTGTGCACGAACGGACCCAGCGCCCACCTGGCGGCAACGATAGCACATAAATGAGGCTTGTCCACTTCGATCTTTTCTTGCTTTTTTTGTGCGATGTCTCCCGCTTGCGCACCAGCTCTGCTACGCCGCCCATTGGCTTGAGTAAGTGCGAACAGATATGCCCCGCCCTTTGGCAATTGAAACAACTGTTAGATGCTAGTACACTCTCAGCCCAGAAGTGATCCTTAAAGAACAGGGAGATCTAATTGCACGGCGGTCATGGCGGGGAATCGTGAAGAAAGGCGACCTTTGTAAACTGTTCTCCGACGTGCTGACAAAGAGATTACTTGCAGCTACCTGCGAAAGGTACATACCGTTCCAACTAAGTTCCGGAAGCGATGCTCCAGAAAATGGCCTGCAGAATTTTGATAGTCGAACTCTTAAGCGCACCGGTCGCGCCCGGTGCATGCGCGGGTTTCAAAGCAGTCTTCAATTTGATACCCAAGGACAAGACCATGCCTTGGAGGACATCTGAAGCTCACTTATGTCCTTTTCCCAGAGCAAACTAAAATATTTCAACAAAATAATAGGGATTCTCTAATCAGATTAAAGGACCGAGAAAGCTAATCGAATTTATCCTGTATGCAAACGATTTAGTGGTAAGTAATTCTAACAGGTTCCAGGAACAGCAAACTTCAGCCCGATTCGACGCGGCAGTGACAGAATTGAAACTAACGGTGAACTTGACCAGAGCCACGTTGATGAAGTTAAAAGAGAGGGAGAGAGGACAGTTTGTAGCTTGCCGAATTAGCTCTTATTTAGGTTAATTAGTTTCCGTATTTATAATCGGTCATCTCCGTCAACGACGACGTTTCATCGCGTACGTCTCAGAAAGATGCACGAAAATAGTTCCAACTGCATGGACAATTAAGTCACCTCATTGACTGTCCCTATCAGTCGCTCTCAGGTTCTCTGAACCCAAGATACTCGTCTCTAGGAAGGTTTTCATAACGGAGGACTTCAAACAATTAAATCGCGTCACGGCTTCGACCCTCAAGTAAACGCTGGGATTACATATAACGGCTCTTGATCGCGTCGCGCATCTCTTAGTCGACTCGCTACTACTCTCCAAGGATTTGCATTGCCGTCTTGAGGTCCCGACAACGAACGCAATTTTGGAAAGTAAAAACAAAAAAAACTCGAATGAGCTGATGGGAGCTTTTTCGATTCGGCTAGGGAGTAGCGACCCAGCTGAACTGAGATCTCGGTGAGATATTTTTCTTTGTCGCGCATAAATTCTACTGTACACTTTATAGGGACGAAGCCTTCCGCAAGCCTGGCGACGGGTACCAAACGCGGGGTTTAGTGGGTAAATATCCTCCCCGATTCTTTTAGTCCCGTGCATTTGATCCCCATGGCTTGCATTAAGATTGCCTAAATGTATGCCTATCTATCTCTGCTAACGATCTGAAACATTGATTGAAGAAATCGGATGCTGTAAAAATTTCGAATAATGTCAAACTTTTTTTATTTTTGTTTTTCGTAGAACATTTAGCCGTTTGAAGGTTCGATTGCTGTTATTATTTTTGAAGGTCGTGTCTGCCCATATTTTAGACAGGGCCCCTAAAGGCAGCTTTAATGGACGTGCAATTAACCTAGAAGCTATCCAGATACTCTAAGCGTTATACTTTAAACGATGTTTTTTTTTCGTTAGTTTATCTCTTCTGCGTTTCGATCGAACGGTTCCAAAAGTAATCCGGCCTTAACCTGCAGCATAAAGACAAAGTCACCATGTTCTAGCAAAGGAAAACCGAGTTGTAAGGTGGTCGCGTAATAGTTTTACTCGGCATGTGTATAAATAATATAATTTGTCACATTTGCTTAAAACATTCATTGTGTGAAGTCGATACCTAATTTTAGAACATCTGGAACATTACTCAAGCCATAACCGTATTGGTCACAATGAAACGTACTAAAATGTCACGTTAAGTCGTTCGTGCCAAGACGTTCATCTATCGACGCAGAGTGACAGTCCAGGGTCGATCAATCGTCGTTTATGCTGAGGCAGATCGGAACAATTGGCACCGCACTATCCAAGTATAAAAAATTACGACTAGTGGAAAAATCGAAATCGATCTAACGCTTAAGGCTGAAAGAGTCAGGGCGTCACAATTTAGAAAAATGCCATATAAGTTTGTTGATTATTGACAAACAGAATATCAGAACGGTCTTATAGATTAAATGAATGATCCTGCGGTTTCGAAATTAAGGCGTCGTTGTATGGTATATACTAACGCTTCATGCACGTTTCACGTACCGCTGCTGGCCCATTTACACTCTGAGTAGCTTCTCGGACATTTCTGCTTTGGGTTCTGCTGCTAGGGCTGAGCTCCTTAGTTTCTTTTTTCCTTTCCTCTTCTCTATTGAATATTATTATATTTAGAAAAACCTAATTAGTATTGCGTGTGATAATATCTTCGCCCACGTTTTTCTTATCGTTACTGTTTCAAAGATCTAATACCTAGTTGACTTTCACACTGAAAACGGTTCCTTAATTATATATTAGTAGGTTGTTTAATATTGATTCTGGATAAAATTTAAATAAATAATAATAAATAAAAATACTTGTACTATATACGTTCATTCGCCGTGTTTAAGTCGACACACGGTTTACTGCCGTCCTCAAAAGCCGTCATCTCAGCTTTAGAGACCTGCGGGCACTAAAGGGCCATCCCAACACGTGTCGATTCACTGTAGTCCAACTTTTCCTTTTTGTAATTAATTTTTAATTACCTAATTAATGAAGTAGTCAATTTAATCAAATTTCTTATGTTTAAGACTTTAAATGCTTTACACGCTGCTATCTTTTAGGAGAAATAAACCTTGGCTATTAAAGCTATAACTGTGGTTTAGCGTCGTGACCTGCCTCTACCTGTCAACGAATATACACATGATTTTCTTGGCGAATGAAGGGAGCAATTTTAGCAAATTCTATCTTTTTGTTTTAAAAAGCTTTTAGGCCAGACTGCGCCGTACGTATCCGGATATCCGCTGCAAGTGGATTGAGAGTGTGGGCGTCGTTTTTCTCGAAACGGGTCTATTTTATTAGGGCAGTTCAGAGTTTATCTTGAATACTTATTTTAAAAAGTCATATTTGAATAACGTTAACTCATACGTACCGTAATGGACTGTCAAGAGGACAGAGGAAAGTCGTCTAAGCCTGTATTCGGTTCGAGTCCTTCGCAAGCAGTCATGACGTGGTTCCCGTTGTGCCCATAGTAAAGGAAGAGTATAACATGTTCCATCTTAGTGATCCGTTAGATACAAGGGAGCAGCGAATTGAGTCAAAATTTTGACGGCCGTCACGTTAAAGACGGATGTGCTTCACCATGTAAAGGTATGATAGCCAATAGTGCTTCTTATAGAACATTTTAGATCGATATTGAATGACCCTATGCGGCCAGGTAATGCGGAATTAACAGTATTTATTCTGTAACCGAACAAAAGTGGCATTGAACGGAAACCCAGGTATTGCGCTACTTTTGTTCGCATCTTCATGCAGCTAGAGCTTTTCCGGTTTCAGACAATGCCGCCCACTTCACCACTAGTAGTCAAAAATACGGCTGGTGACAACATTTACTGTCGCGTATCGCTCAGCAAATGACGTTTCAGTATACCGAATCTGACTATTGCATGAGGAAACACCTCGGCTTAACTTTAGACAACGGGGCCTCCAACGAGGACATCCGAAGAACGGCCCTCAGTGGGTAGGCGCATGTGTCTACAGTGCCACAAACGTAGATGACCATAAAGATCTTCAGATCTACTCATACTTCAAGTCGTATTCAAATGCGACTGAAGTAATGTAATGTTGTACGTTCATCTCATGATGGCTTTGCTGTTTGTATTCCACATCTCTATATTATTCAGCAAGAACCTTGCTTAACGGTAATAGGATTTTCAAGTAAAAGAATCTAGCGATTATGATAAATCTTATCTACTGTAATCAACCATAGAATCTATGCTTCATAGCGATCATTAATGCGGGGCAGGGAAGATGGGGCTACGCGTGATATGCGGCCTTTTCTAACAATAGAGCGTGGGTCTTCAAAGCACATACAATCTAATTCTTGGCCATTCTGAGATGAATGTGTGTCGAAAATTTAGTGCGGTTCGAGTGGGCGAAAACATTAAAGATGGCTTTGCATGGAGCAAATAAATACCTTAATTTTCATCGACCTGAACGTCAATAAAAATATATAAAAAAAAAAAAAAAAACGATATAGCCGCTTTTTTTTATTTCATTTGTCGGTGACATTTTTCCGCGTTTTAGTGCCGTATCTCACTGGGCCGACAGAATGGAAAACGGATTTATAAAAGTCTACACGCTGATGTACAGCATGTAGCAATAATTTGCGTATAGCTATTTTGCTTTTATTGTGGTTCAAGTATGACATTCGTGCTAGCAATATTGCACAGGTCAATCACGGTTAGAACGAACTGCAACCTCAAAACAGTGGTACCTAGTTTTTTTTTTTTAAGACCTAGATAGGTTGCCGTATGGTGAACGTTCTAACGTACATTTATTATGCTTCGACCTCTTTTTCATATGAAACCGTCTAGGTTAGGACTATATGGGAGAAGGGTTACCCGGGTGTTCGAAACCGTCCTTTTTTCGAACGCTAGTAAATCGTTCTATGTAGAATCCTGTTAGATCGAACAATACAAGTGTTCTAGAAGGATGCATACACACGAGGACCGTTGTCCTTTCTTTTTGTGTCTTTCAGTAACGCTACCCTTGGTGAATGCTTTTGGCGTTAAATAGTCCTACGTTCTCTACACGTCTTCCGCTAAGCTAATCTGTACATTTCTATAAACGTTGGCCGGTGGCAATGAGCCTCAATTATTGCATGCTAATTTTGAATCTTAGACAATTTCTTTTCCAAGCGTAAACTAGCCATAGAGCGAAAACAACCTACACAATTTATCTTAATACTAGTGGCGTTGCAGGATCTTCCGTTATTTTGAAAAATCTGCATCTTTTCCTCGACTTACGAAAGACGAAAAAACATTGAAATAATATAATTAACAGTAATATCGAAATTATCCCTGGCGTCATCGTCATCTACCCCCTTCCCCTTCATTCTCCCCTCCTCCCGTGGTCTATCGACGCGGAGTGGGGTTCGGCAGACCCAATAGTGGAAGTGGCTAGAGTGGTTGTAACTGTAATAATATCACAGAGGGCTTGTACCGCCTCACTTTGAGCGAACGCAATGAACAGCGACAGCGACGCACGACGTCCATATCAAAAACAACGTCAACAACGAAAGCAGTGTGGATTAGTGATGCCTTTGCTTTGATGGAACGGCCGCTGCGTCTGCAGGGACGGCGCGCAGCGACAAGATCATTCTGAATTCGGTGACGTGACAGGGGCGGCGCGAAGCATGCGAACAAAAAAATGAAGCATGAAAAATGACCGCGCGTAGTCCGCCGCCGGTGCGGCAACGAGCGCCGTCCAGCTTCTGGTCCGTTCCACGGTCGACCATTTCTGCCCGTCTCGGTCTGTTCATTGCGTTGTGATCAGGCCTGCCGCCGCTGCACAATCTGCCCTATTTCGCACAATATGACCGTAGCTCTTAGTCGTTCTATGTGCATGTGTATGAGCGAACGAGTGCAAGTCTGACCAGTCAACCGATTGTGCTAGACGTGTTCGTATTCGCACACGGATAGCAACTGGTTGTGAGCCGGCTCGCGTACTACAACCACTAGTACTACGTAACTACGAGCCGTTTCGGCGGAGTAGTTCAAAAGGGGCACTCAATAAGAGCCCCTATTGCCGCCGCTAGCACGACGACGGCAGAGGAAAAGGATCGGTCGACCCCCCGTCGCTCAGTAAATTGCCACAAATCTCCTTTTCTCGTTTCACATTGGCCACTGACATCCTATGTGCAGTGACGTCTGTCTGTGTATCTAGGTGTGTGCTCGCGTTTGTGTGTCTGTACGTCCATCCTCCTCTATGTGCCGCCGCCGCCGCTGCTGCTTGTGTCTCTCGTTTGCGTCTAGGTCGTCGTTCTACGTACATGTCTCTGTCCGTCTGCATGGGTATTTGTGTACGGTGGCTGTCCATCGAATGTCTTTTGGAGATGGCAAACTATTTTCTTGTTCATAGAGCATTTTTCCCGTACTTCGTTCAGACACGTCCGCTAGTCTACGGTTACCTAATTCAACACAGAAACGCAAGGTACATTGATTTTCTAGCAGCACAACGAAGTCACAGTGATCCAACAGGTTTTCCTTCGACTCTTAAATAAGTTCGGATATATTAATCGGAAATCAATTGACAAAAGCTGACCATTGTTATGTCAGGCCCACTCATAATCTCTTCTCTCGAAGATGTTTAGCTATCGAGAAGTAGTCTTATATTTGAGTTATTGTGGCCGATCGGTGTTAGCGATGTGTGATATAATTTTGCCGTGGTGAGCTCTTCGTTTGAATCATTTGGAGACCATCGGTCATATTGACGCCAAATGCCATAGTACAGGTGGCCGCCAACGGATTTCTTACCCCGTCCCGCTGCTCTTCTCTATCATCAAAAGCAAAGGCCTTCATCACGATTCGATGTGTGGTGCTTCACAATGCCGTGGCGTCTTGATATTGTATTTAATGGCAATTATAATGATGCTGACGGTATTTCTCAGAAAAAAATCACAGTGAAAAAAGCAAACAGGGGAGAGTTATAATCAGGAACGAAATGCCTATTTCTCACATTAAACATAATTCCTACAAAAAAAAAAAAAGGATATTACCCCTCTGATTCTCTTATTATAAATTTCGGAGCCAATACAACGCTTATTATAGAAGTTACTCTACTGTGATAGAATGACCCACTTTAGCGTGCTTTCACATTTCGAGAGCTAGATTTACTATTGAGGTCCTCGAACAGAGGACTAACTCTATCAAGCTAACAGGTTAACTTCATTCGATGCACAATTCGGTTTGATTTTAGAACGCCTAGCAGTGAATACGAACTTGGGCAAGTTTCCCCTGTCTTTTCTAGTGTTTGCTGTGCAAGGGGGAGCAGGCGGGCAGGAATTATTGATAGAGAAAGCACTTGCGGCATCATGGCGGTGACCATCCTCTCCTTTTCCACTGAAAGAAATACCATTTAGCTTGCCGTAAATAGATTTCTCCATTTTACAGTTCAATGAAAAAGACATATGTCAGCTCTGAATGATTTTATTCTAACAGAGGCAGATACTAATGTAAGAAGATTGGATTCTATAGAAAAAAAACTTTTGACGTACTCTGTACGCGTGCACGTATCATACAGAGCGTAAAGATTTATACTTCGCTTTGTTAACAAATCCACTTCTCTCTTGCATATAGAAAGACGGTGGATTATAAACGTGTCCTTTTAAACAAAGTTACTATGACTTCGTAAAGTTCACCTCTCAAAAGTCTATCTCATCAGACATATACACCTATATATTGCTAGCTGAATTAAACTAAGTTTTGAGCTAGAACTGCCTCAGAGCTATGTCTTATTCAACTAAGTAAGTGACAAATACGGGCTTGATGTCCTTACATAGGAAGGAAGTGTATTCGTTTGGTTTTGTATGCGGAAGTCCGTATTAACAAGTTGTCTCCTCTTTTTTTTTCTTCATTTAAACAATAAATATATAATATAGTTCCATAGATATCACTAGAGAATTCAACATCGTAATCAGGCGTCAAATAAAGAAAAGTTAGAAATAATAATGAAAGGTTTATACGTTTTCTTGTAAGACTTTTTTTTTTTTCTTTCAAACTGTTCGTTTCCTATACGTATAGATAATTCACCCTCTGTGTGATAGCTGGATGGGTAAGGTGTTTGCCTGCTGGACACGAGGTTCAAATGATATGAGCATAGATAGTCTATTGTGAAAATAGGCTGTCTGGGATAGTGCCCGACGATTTAAGTGCTGGACGTAGAACACGAAACACTGATATACTGTCGTATCATCTTTTCTACTATTCGCCCCACGAAACGGGTTACAATATTCTTACTAATATTTACAAGACTCTCTGAATCGATACGCTTTGCTCAGAGTTTTTCATAAGACAATTCTACACATCTTGCCGTATTTCTATCATTTCTATCCAAAAGAGCTATTGCGAAATACGTCTCTTTTTTGGCAGACTTTTAACGTAAATAGATTCCTATAAATTGCTGTCCTAATTCAGTGTCTACTAGTGAGCAGTCGGCATCCTAACCTTGTGATTTTCAGTTTTTTCTTTCTATTTTTTTTTTTTTTTTATCGTTATTGCTACAAGCTAGCATTTTTAACCATGACGATAAACATTATTGACGGGGCCGGGAGGATCAATAATGAGCTACCTAAGCAGGAATCGACATACTTGAATTCGTTAATTGATTAGGACATGTTTTTCTGAAGCACAAATTAGCCGATGCCTGAAATCGTTATACTTTTCAGATGACGTAAATGCGTCTGAC
Source organism: Varroa jacobsoni (assembly GCF_002532875.2). Lineage (NCBI taxonomy): Eukaryota > Metazoa > Arthropoda > Arachnida > Mesostigmata > Varroidae > Varroa > Varroa jacobsoni. The sequence continues at coordinate 95,286 of NW_019214142.1, read as the reverse complement.
CTGCCGCGGTCAGAACTCTATAGTCGATAAAACGCTGTCGTATTCAATTATGTTATTTAAGAAAACCATTACGCGAAACCTGCTCATTGTAAAGCTCGATATTCATTACTTTTTTTTGCAAAGGGCATTCGTTGTCCAAGCAAATTACATAATAAACATAGACTACAACGAAAAATATTATATAAACTTCTCCGCTAGCTCTAAAATATATCGAATACATCCGCCATTTTGAAGCTCGAATCGCCGATGAAGAATCTGTTGACACATCATTATCCAACGGGCCGTAGTGACACCTTTTCAAATAGCACCATACTCCCATACAGGGAAGCATCGAAACCGCACCTTCTATTGCCACAAACCCTATGTAAGCACAATTATAATAATGGTCACTCACGACATGTTCCTTTTTTTTTTTTTTGTTTTTATCCAATAGATCCAACAATCCCGGATCGTGCCTGCTGGCTGAAACTGAAACCCGATCAATTCTCTCTCTCTCTTTGGTATTGTCGGTAGTCAGACGGCGTTCATGGTGTCCGGCTTACTTCGAAAAAAAACGTGAAGATCATACCGTGTACAGACGCATTATGGAATTACCAGTTAATTAATCTGCTGTTATTTGTGGGCGGAGTCCATTTCATCCAAACTTTTTTTTCATTCCCCTTCTGCATCGCTTTCTTTCGCTTTTTTCCTCTAGTTCTTCTACGACGATTAGAATCAAGTTGCCTGATCGTCGTTCGTGTGTTACTTGGGGGTGGTGGCTTGATGTTTGGGGCTCGGAGGGAAGAGAGGGACTGACGTAAAGGTCACGAATTGCCGCTTCATTTTCATTTAATTCCCGTTGTCGCTTCGTTAGCGAATGAAGGCCGGATTCTGATCTGTAGGCGAGAAAGCGTCCATCGTTCTGACTGTTAGTGACGTGATGAGTTATTACATGTTTTCATCGGCTCGCAGTGCGCCTGCATTACCTAGCTTAGAAGTTAGGTGCTACAATTTCATCTGGTGGCAGTCGTTTGGACTTGGGGGACACGATGGCAGGTAACTGAATGAAAAGGTTTTTCTTAACGTCACTATGTCAACGGGTGCTTTTTGTTGTTTCTTTATATATGCGATCCATCTGTGGAGTTAGTTACATTTATGAAGCTCGCTAAATAGTAACTAGTATGTACAGGGCGTTCGGCAGAAATTCACAGCGAATTTTGTAGCGGGCAGGTTTTTATTATTTTGCGATTCCCGGCCAATCTTGACTGCTGTTATACAATAAGATTAAGCGAGTTCTCTTCGGAACAAACTAAGTTGGCAAGGACCCGAACGGTTAAAATAACGTAAGCGATTGCCGAATGTGCACGAAGGATGCTTCCGAGAAAATAAACATTTTCAGTTAGTGCCGTTAGGCGTTCGGAAGGTAAGGCAAATCGGAGGATCTGCAACAAGGACACGGCCGAAAGTTTATCGAAATAGCGCAGAAACCATTTCTGATGATCTCTAAGTTTGGATGCAGAAATTTGCAATTGTATTCGTTAAGGGAGCGTTTAC
>NW_019214142.1:20409-93653 GCF_002532875.2 Varroa jacobsoni | reverse complement strand
ATATAGGCCCTAATGGCCAGCCATTTCTAGACTTTTTTTTTGCATGTTTTGTAACTACTGTAACCGCTATCAATCTAAAACTTAAAGTGCCACAAATTTTTCGCGTCTGGCATGTTTAACGAACCTCTACGTACCAATATTTCTTTAGTGTTGAGCTATTCAGAAATATAGAAAATGAATTCTGCGTTAAAAGGAAGCGCTCAAAAATATCAATAGAAATATTGTTACCCAGCAAGCCACGAATCGAGGTCTGGCAGAGAACGAATGGTTACTGCATTAAATAGGTAAATCCTAGGTTGTTATGCAGGTACACACAAAGAAATTTATTTAAATACTGGTTTTCTTTTTGATACCGCTTCCAAATGACCGGTATCGAATTGCTATAGAACGTCGTCACTATATACATATATTTATATACTTTCATAATAATAAGTTTTTTTTAGTAATGAACGCGTCTCTCTAGAAGAAAGACGCCAGTATTCGTTTACTTTGCAAGACGTAACAATTGGAACGAAAGCCTTTTCTTAGTTAACAGAAGACATAGTTAATAGCGGCTATTAGTACGATTGATTTTTATATCTAGAGTAAATCTTTTCTCATCGCTAAACGATCAATGGAAAGCTGCTCCTGCAGCTACAATTTTTCTTATGGCTTTGCTTTTCTAACCTCTCTAACTTCTGAAATGCTCGTAAGGAAGCTCCAATCAGGTTAACGAAGTCCGTTAAACTCATTCAGTCACCCGTTCCAGGTAGCGTATGAAAATCTAAAACACACACATTTACAGCAACTTGGCATCATAAGCTTGACACTATAGCATATATATGGTGGCTCTAGAAGACTAAAACTGGGGGTCATAAAAAAGTTCCGAAAATAGTTGATCACTGGTTCATCATTCGAGTTATTTAAGATATTAGTAGTTATTTTATGATGCACTTTGTAGCTGTTTCTTTTTTTTTTTTTTGCTTGTTACCGAACCAGACTGCCCAGCGATTAGACTCGTAAGCAGCGCAAAGCATAATACATATATTGCGGGGTTTCCTATCTCTAGCACGAACGCAATAGATTTAAAAGATATCCTCTGGTCTGCATAGGCTATAATAGAATTGCATAGTGTGCCATGTCTGTCAAATCAGTTAGGTCCTTTTCAGATTGCGTTGACAGGGCACGTAGACATAAAAATATGGTCGAGCTTCTTGTGTGTGGACAATTCCAAGAACAGTAAGCCTAGATATGTCGATGTCAGCCGCCAGAAAAAAATACATAATTTTGGAGTCTACTCTATTTTGACCTTTGCCGTGAGCACAACCTGCAAAAGTAGTCTAGGATTTGCGCCGCATAACGCAAAGATTCTCTAACTGACAAAAGTGCTTAGAGGGGTCCAAAAATGGACTTGAGGGAGGTATCCCACTTTGGCTAGCCGCCCGAGGTCGATAAATACTTCAGACAGTAAACAACTCGTTAATTGACCTAGAAGTGAAGCTGAGAACATCAAGCTATTATCAAGCATCTTACATATTAGACAGTCCGGATGTGCCACAAGCTTGGTAGAGCGCACGAGAAAATACGGCTTCTTATATCTCGCCGGGCGCCGGGAAATCCCCTTACTCTGGAAAACCTGCTACAATAACATGCTTTTACACATAATTGTTATGGTTGAGAAAAATGGTAGCTCCACGCCTATATGAAGGAAAGAGAGGAATAGGTAGCTCCGGAAGATGTGTCTAATCGCCGACTTAAGTCAGATCTTTATCCCAAAAAGATTAACATTTGCGATTGATCGGACTGGAAAGGTTTCGTGGCACTAAGAAATGGCAGACAAGATAAAGATTGTCAACGAAGATCTATATATAGTCCAGTCACACTTGCTAAACTTGGCTATATAACGCAAAAGACAGGCGAGACAGAACAGTGAAATGCTGGACCGTTCATGGCAAGAATTATCGACGTGGCCTTGCAAAAGCCTGAGTCAGAATCTACTTTCCCGTTTAGACTTTTCAAATCTTGTTCCGACAGATTAGCACTTTTTTCGCCCGTCGTCAAATTAAGTTAGAAATCGTGCATTTGACGGTAGCGAAGATTTCAAAAGCTGGCGCTTGACGGGCTTTTTAGCACTAGACCTGAAGATCTTTGGCGGGAAATTATAAATAAACGAGTTGAGAGGTGGGGGAGGGTGTGGCAACAGCGTCTGCAATAACAAATTAAGATCGCAAACGCAATTCAAACCGCGTACTGGAATATTCTATGTAGAGAAATAATGCCAGCGGTTGTGTAAGACAGCTGCATTCAAATTCATCCATGGTTGCTAATATTACCACTGGAGCACTTAGAATGGGTGGAAAATATTATCCTGCCTAGTTAGGTGACGTGCGTCTTACGTTTAGTGTTTCTATTTCTAAAATAATGATTGAGATCATGCGAAGGCTGGCTATGCAGCTTGCTACGTTTATTCGAGCGCTTCGAGGAAAGGGCCTGTGCAAATGAAAGCATATCAACTAAATCACTCTAAAAAATTCACCTTAAAAATATGTGTAAGGAAGATATTTGACATCTGAATTATTCATCAGTTTGTGTATGAATGATCCTGCATTAGAAGCAAGTTACGATAATCATTTATCCAATTCTGTGAACAGACTTCGTCGGAAGTCGAAGGACGTATCTGCTACCTCAATTAGTTGAAGACCACAAACGCTATTAAATTAAAAATGCCTAGTTTTCTACGCGCTCAAAATGTGAAATTTAAAAATTACATTTCTGATACTACATCCTCCATTAATTTTCCGATGCGAAAAAATGTAGCTGAGACAAAGAAGATTAAAAGGAACTACTCAGTGAATTTCGCCAAAGCTAGCAGCGTTTGCTAAAACCAGTGTCAACGGTCTAGAGCCTGAAAGGCCGATTGGACTCACCAACTGTTACGACAATCCGTTTTCCATAGCCAAGAGATCGTGGCCGCTTGTCGTTGTAGCCATTGCATCGCTTTGCTGCAAGCGCGAGGTAAACTTTTAAAGGAAGGAAAATCAATCCCAAGTGAACCCAATGAAAGGCTATTGGCAGTTGCCTGAACATCAATACACTACTGCACGCACGGCTCAAGAAAAATGTCATTTTTATTAAAGATCGGTATCATCCAAAACGGACATTTTAAGACACCTTTTTTTTTTCTCAAGAGCAAATGATTAAGCCCAGGATTACCTTCCCGCATGGACACTTCAGAGGGTCCCTGAAGTTCTGCTAGAGTTTTTTAAATGCAGTGAAAAACCGAACTCAACTGAAGTCGCCAAACTGGGACAACAAATCGACAAAGAAGGCGCTGCACGAGCAAATAGCTCGTCGGAGCGATAATGTTGTAGGCCTTATGCCATCGGGTTACGCTTATTCCGATTTCCGCGGTTCGACCTGGAATTTAAGCGATTCAACACAATAGGTGATGGTTTTCGAATGGGTCGCGTCCATGGATGATTTGCTTGTTCGCTTAACAATCCGCGTGTTGCCCAATCGACTGGAAAATGCAATAAAAAGCCTAAGAATTTTTTAAAACTTAAAAACGTTTTAGGTTAGCTGAAAAATCTGCTTGGCTGATTCAGCGTGAAAAACAATTTAGAGGTTTTCAATTAATGAACTTATCGGTCCCCCGAGACTAACAGTAACTTTCAGTAAACAAACAATATCTCTCGAGAGCACATTATACATGATTTTAAAAAACTCTTCTCATTCTTCATAAAAGGAATTCACGCTGTGCAACATTGCGCACTGACACCAACTAAGTAATTCAGAAAGCTATCGATATATGTATATAAATAAAGGATTATAATTTTGTACGAGGTATGTTTTTAATCTAACTTAAGTTTTATTATTTAAGTATTCGTATATGTGTATATATAGTCTTTCCTGATTATCTTCTTTCTTTTCTAGCATGGACGCGCATTCATCCTCCTGGGTATCTGTTCTTTCCACGGCGACTAGTTGTTTAATGTTGACAAGGGTCAGAGTGCCTGTTGACAATCCAATTGATTGACTCTCGATATGAGGGTACAATGTAGTATAGCAGCGGAGTAGTGGCTATAGCGTAATAATGATCAGTTTGATGGGGGAGGTTGTCTTATCGTGAGTGGCACATTATCCAGGCACGGTTACCCAATATGTACAATAGCAACAAAGGACTGCACAAAAACGATACGATACGATACGATAGATCTCTAGTGGTATTTTTGCACGGAAAAAAATCCAAGAGAATGACTTAACTGTGAACAGTGATATCTTTTTAAACGGAAAGTCAACTTGTTTGAAAGTGCACACCGTAACAATGAATATGAACCGGTTTTGATTTAATATATCAAAGGTTTTATGATAAAACAAATTAGAAGAAAATACTGTAGAATTTATTATTGAATTATTTGATCAAATATATCGACTACTCGGTACATAGGTAGGTTTCTCAGGGTAGCAGGCCGCATCTGCCAGGCGGCATAGTTAGGAAATTACCCGTATCTGAGTCAGGTTGTAGAAATGGTGACGCGTCACCCAGTGCTGATTCTTCTGCTTGGTAAAAATAACAATATCACGATGAACAGACAGTCGTAAAGAATAATATCAAACAATAGTTTTGCCTTATTTGTTGTGCAAATCACGGCACAGAGGAAGAACAACAGAAAACAGAAAAGCCATGAACGCTACGGTGATACGAAAAAAACGCACGGTCAAGTGTCAAATCGGAACCAGGTATTGGTTAGACAATATCAATATTGCTCAATGTGTTTTCCCCTGACCAGGGGATGTAGACTGTGTTGTTTCGAAATTTTATCTGGTTGGCCGGGGGGCGGGGGGGGGAGGAGGCTTACCTTCTGGTAAAGCAGAAGCAGCAGTCCGGAGCACGGATCTCTTTGTGCTTGTGTACGACCAAAGGTAAGAAGTACTGTGTTTATTTCAACAGTGCGTTCATCCGTTTTACTTTAAGATTGGTTTCCAATTAAGGGCGACGCTTGAAACACTCACAAACTGACATCACACGTAGGTTAACGCAAGCCCGCCATCGATCCACTTGAAACTGATTATAGATGACCAGAAAAACTCTTGATCTTATACCAAACAAAAAGGAACCGAAGGAATTTCCCGTAAAGCGAAAACATGATATCATAATGAGCAGTTCGATAAGGCTACCACATTCCTACAACGCGGAATCGTGATTGTAACAATTAGGAGGACAAAGGCAGAGATGGGCTGTGTACGATATGTACCCCAATGGGTGCTTGCGATCGTAATGTTCTTCATCCGTATCACACTGAATGCAAAGAAAGCAAGTCACTAGCTCTAAACAATACCAAATCCATATACAATTTGTACACCCACATTTTTGACACATATAAAAATTTTTGTTTTGCGGAGGGGATCTTTCAAGCGAACGCTCTAATCTGGCTGATCACGTTTTTAGAGCTATTATTATTATTATTGATTTCTGAAAATCATTAAACTCGTATTAATTTCAAATACTTTGAAAATGATATACAATAAGTAAATTAACTCGGAAGAAAAGCCGTTAGTTCTGAAGGTTTATCTACATTAGATAAATAGGCTTATTAAAAAACAAACAATCTTAAGATTAAGAGTAACTTTCCATAGAAAACTCAATTTGATAATCTTTAGTTGTTATTTTGAGATCGTTCTAAACCAGATAGGCATGGAAACAATTGAGAAGCGGCTTTTGAACTTCGATATACTTGTCATTGTTATTTCTTAACCTTAATATGCAGCGTATAGATTGTTAACAGAAAAGTCAGCTTTCCTCATTCGAAATTTATAGGATCCAATGCACCAATGAACAGCCCTCATGAAAAAAAAACCGTTTTTTAACTTTTTAAAACGTTTTTCAACCACATTTTTTAACTGAGCCCATAACGCGAAGTTGTGGACGTCGCCAAAAACAACTGTAAGTCATAACTTCATCAGAACTTAACGTTCGTAACAATTGTTCGCCTCAATTTTACGTTTTTCTAATTTATGCAATATACCTGAAAACTTGAAGTTGATGAACTATTTCATAATCTCCTCATATTATCGACCTACGAACCCTATAACAATCAACAGCCTATAAAACAGTGCACATTTTTCCTCGTTCTTGGGCATCTTTTTCTCGCGTGCAAACATTGATATTTTAATACGAGCCTCACCATTCAGCTAACATGACTCGTCAGAACTATTTAGCATCATGTTGTTCTATTGCTACTTGCATTATTGCTAAGACTCGTAATCTCGTATACTTTCGACAACGACAACTGCTACCTCCTCGCGCATCAGTCCACGCCCCAATTTATTCAGCGTTGCCACCGAAACAAATCACTGTCTTGGTACAATTGTCTCGTTCGATTGTTTTCTGGTAAGCCGTACAGACTGGTTCACATCTTGCCTATAACGAAAATGTACAAGCTAAATCGTCTCCAGGCTACACGACACGTGTTTCCATCGATCTCGGATTCAGTTCTTGACCAACCCATTTCTAACTATTTTATTTTCTATATTGGCATTACACTCTCACAGCATACGCTCCGACGCTTTGGCTAGCTCTATTCTGCCTAAAAGCTTCCATTGTAACAGTAACTCGCCCTTCCGGTTGAGGACTAGTCACCCTTTTTGTAGTCTTTAGTCCGCCAGCCCCTCCTACTCGCATTCCTGTCAATTGCATATTTTTGCATTCATCGTGATGATTGTTCGTTAATTCTATTTAATCAATGTTGTTTGAAGACATCGACCTAGTGATTACATGAAATCTTACCAGTTACATTGATTGAAGTTCGGTGCCCATAAACATGCGGTTTCGCCTTAGTGTTAACTTAATGTTCGTTTATTGGAGGATTGTTATTGTTGAAATTAGGCGCGGCAAGTCTAAATAGGCTCTCGTTTGAGGCTTGTTTTTTAGTTTTTCGTGTTTGACGTTCAATACTTGGAACGACTGGCTCTCGCCTGCACGAAATGAAGCGTCTCTACACCCAGATTCGTTTGGCGTCGCTCTGCGATCTAAATTTACACTTGCGATTTAAAGTTGGAAGTAACAGACTGGCAGGGAAAAATGCTAGTCTTTTCTAGAACGAAATAACCAATGTTTACAACGTTCGCAATCTCAGCTATTATATTGTTTTTTCTGTCTTCACGCTGACGAAACATCAAGGAGATGGCAAAATGTTTCAACAGTGTACAGCGTCGCGACTGAGTATGCAACTGCAGAGGAAGAAGAAGCAGAAGCAGAACTAGATTCCAGCATAGCAAAATGGTAAATTTACTGCAAGGAAAAGGCAATGCGGACTTCAAAGTTGCTGGAGGCCATCCAAAATTGCAAATTCTACTATTATGATCAGGTCTTTAAGGAAAAATAAATGGTATCACAGATTGTTTACGAAGGCCTCAGGTACCGTGTGTATGTTATAAAAATGAGACAAACGCTTTCTGAGGCCAATAAAACTACGATCATTTATCCTTTTAAGAATAAGGCAACAGGGCACGTTTGATTTCACTGTAGCAGAAAAGAATTATTATTGGTACACAACCGCAGAAAAATGATCGCTGACTTCTGCCAGGACTTAAAGGGTATGTCTACTGCAATAACGGCAAATGCTTATGGGTAGTGTTTATATTTTGAGTGTGACTGTCGTGGTTGATAAAAGGAGAATGCATTACCAACGAAATCTATTTGCTTATTCTACAAAAGGGGTATGTAATCATGGATAACTGGAACTATCTAAAAGGAGACGAAACGTCTTCCAGCAAGGGACTGCGGGGCCTAAGATTAGTAGGAAGTTGATTGCTTAAGAATGTTCTTGAATGAACACTTACCCAGATTTGAATCCGCTGGGTTACTACGTATGGATGGTAATTGAACTAGAGCTCAATGTTTGATTCTTTCGAGTGTATTATTAAAAACGATTTCGCACGTTTTCGAAGGAAACATTTGTTTGGGTTTTGGATTAAAGGTATAATAGTGATAAATGGTGGTTCCATATAAGTTTTCAGAATGACAGTTTTATCATGCGCAAAAAATCTCGTTAAAATATCTGCTTTTGTTTAGGTACAATGTATAATAATTCATACTTAAGTCTATTAGTATTATGACATTGTGTATTACTGGAAAAACATAATTAACAATGAGGGTTGTCAAAAAGAACAGAATAAAGATTATAGGAGACGGGATTTAACAATTTCAGCGGAACAAAATAAGAAAGTGACACTGATCTTTCCGAAATTGGATTAGTATCAAAGTCGAGGTACTCCACTTTAAAATTTTGTTCGGTAAATTTTACCACAGTCACAAACACCGACACAACTATAAATTTTTCCATGCGGTCTGTAATTCTGGAAGTAAATTGCTTTTACCAATAGAGTTTTGGCAAGTACGGCTGCGTTTACGCAATCATTCGAAGGCCAAGAAACACATACGGCTCACAACGTTAGCTAATTAATTCACGACGCATTTTGAAGGATCCATCGAGGGTAGGATTACTGTTTGGCCACATTTAAACCACTGGAATAATACGGAAGTTGATCACTATGATAAACTCTAGCATTTCCACTCTCGTTTGTGGCCAAGCAGCGTGCACCGTGCAGTATCTGGAGACATTCGATTCTTTTTTTTTTTTAGTAGAAACACTGTCGCCTGCTAGATTTAGTCGTACTGTACCACCGATTCATTTAAATTTAAGCCGTTTGGTGAGAGCATCAAGCAACATGTTAACATTTTTCTGGAGACCAAACAAAGGCACAGCTTAATTTTCATAGATTTCGGCTTGAAAAACGTAATCAAACATTTTCCTTATATATACACATATGCATTTTATTCATGTTCTCAAAAATTTATATATTTATGTACCAACTATATATATATATATATATAGATATATATGACAACCAATCGTGATTTATTTACCAGTCGCATTCTTATCTAGAACATGATAGCAGGTTGAATACGCTTTATAATATTGAGTTAAAAACATTTCTCATACAATCGCACAACATTACGATCCTTCGTCACTGCTCCAGGCTGCCGACTAAAAGTATTTGGGAGACTTGTATTGTATAGGGTCTTTAGCGGGGGTTTATCACATATTTAACATTAGATTTAGGTGGAAGTCTGTAGCACGTGATGAAAGCCATGGACCATAGGTGACGTGACAATTTCGTTGCTAATTCCTTCTACGTGTCATTTCATATTGTTCTGATGCTGTGGAGATCATCGTAAAGGTATGTAAATCTATTTCGTGCTGAGCCTACTAATCCCCTCGGGATTTAGAACAACTAGATTCTTTTATATTTCATCGTTAGCTCTATGTATGGTAACTTGTTGACGTAGGTGAGAGGCGTGCGTAGTATCACTAGGATGTCGTGAGCTACCACCATTCCGACTTTTCGTTCGAACTTACCACCTTTGTCCTTGTGAGCTCGTCGTTAGGCCAAGCTCAGTGTCGATCATATCAGACGTGGCGAGGGCTTGTTGTATTCGAAACTCTGCTATTTTTATAAAAGATTAGGCCGTCGAAAAGGCCTTAGGTTATTCGTCTTCAAGACATGTCACGGTTTAGATTTGAACCTGAGCACAGACGAACTTTGTTTCGTGTTGGGAGCCAACCGTCCGATGGAATGCCTAATAGGACGTAAGATTCGAAATAAAGAGGTTACCAGTCTAGTTGTTTTAGAAGACTGTGGCAATCTAGAGATACCATCGCTGATCGTGGCCTCGTTTTCGTTAATTGTCTATGCTGTCATAGCGAGCACGTTCGTTGAGACTCCTATTTTTGAAGGGGGCACAACCAGCGTATCATTAGATTCGGACTCCACGTTTTCTTTGAAGACCACAAATTCAACACACTTACACCTCTGTGGGATCCTCATCGATTATTTTCCGTCCGTCAAAGGCGCTGTGCGTGCCGTGGCCGTGAAGCACTTTTTCTAAATTCGTGTTGCTTTGGAGGAATTACGCCTCTACTTTCGAAACACTTATTTAACTGCGATTCCATGCCACAACACCTTGGGCTTCGGAGATGACTAATGGCGTGATAAAGTTCCAGCGAAGAGATACTCGTTGAGCAGGGCTATTCAGTCGAATGCTAAAACTGATGCACTCTTGAAATGTTTGTTCCGTGTGTAGAGAATGCAAATCTTCCAGCGCTCGCACCAATTTTCGGACTGTAAACTTCTGCTCCAGAACCTCTCGTTGTCGTTGTTAAGCAATGATATGTGCGATCAATAAGCTAGCCCTTTAAAGGGTGATATAGCTTGTAGAGGATATTCTGATAGAACGGTTAGTCAACATAGGTGTACCATATTAACGAAACAAGCATCCAATCTATTTTCACGGAAAAGTAATTTATTCGGTTAACTCTCTGCTCCTCTGAGAAGAAATTCTTCCTGTTGCCGAAAATATCTTTTACGTCACCGAGCGTAACTTTTAATATATATATCGGCTTGAAGGCTGAGGTTAGGAGTGTCGCAGACGGCAGGACTTACATCGAGAAACTAAAAATATTTCGCATTTATGGAGCTAGATGGCCAGTAATTTCGAATCACGCTTCATATCGCATAACACGTTTCCTTGCCTCTGCCGAACCTTTCTCTTTTTATATCAATATCTTTTGTTTAAGGGGTGCGAAACTACAAGAGTGTTGAAATACTCGGGACTGTCTAAACACCTTTAGACAAAAGGAGAGTTTGAGACATCATGCCCGAAAAACGTTTTTTCTTAACGTTTAAACGTTTTTTTTTTAAAAAAAAAAAGGAAACTGTGGGTTACACAGTAGCAGAAAATCAGGCGTACAGCACAGAGCGCCACGATTACGTAACTCTTACTAGCGACGCTTGAACCAATGGGAGGCAAAATAGTGCCTTGTAAATAACTTTGCGGAGCTGCCGAGATTACCAAATAAAAAAAAGATATGCAACAACAGAGTCGAAACAAAAAGGGAAAAAAATTAGGGAAGCGATGTGAATTTGCTAGCAGGTAGCGAAAGGGATGATCTAGAAACTCAGGGAACCAAGCAATCAGGTATCGCGTCCATTAAAGAATCTGCTGACTTAGTAGCTCGGGTATGATCTGAAATCATAAATGAAATGAGAAGCAGAGAACACAGGCGCGTAGACTAAGATATGCGACTCAGTTGAAAAGCTGAAAGCTCCGCCGGGCTGAAGTGGCCCCCAGTTTTTAGGAGGACATCGTAATCAAGCAGAGATTCCGGGCAAAAGTCTTTTCGAAATCAAATGTGTATGGGTGGATGACCCAGTTGATAAGCTGTTCGGAAAACTAGAAGAGAACCCTATCCGCTACTTCATCTTAGCTAGATTCGATTAGGAATACTTCGAGAAAATTGTTGAAGCAGTAATGCGCAAAAAGGAAATGTGTGTTTTTGTGATTATAATTGCTGAAACGGACAGACGGTTACAAAGCAAGCAATGTCTTTAGTGTAAACCAGATTAGAGGAAAAGCCTTTCTTGCTGACATTGCTCAGCCTACGGTCATTGGTAACAAATTATACGGAACGAGGTTTGAAGATTTTGTTTAAAGAGCCGCGTGCCGAGGCTTCTTTGACTCTTATAAAATCTCTAGAAAACCGGAGAGGACTTGAAGCGTATCTGGATATTTCTCTTACGGACGGATAATTATGAACATTTTTATGAAAAAAGCGGCCTTCTTCTTGACGTTTTTATTTCTACTTTCGGAGCAAACTTTTCACCGGGTTCGCCGGTAGCTGATCGGTTGTAGCCCATTTTTCCAACGCGACGCCTGCCAGTTTAGTTCTTCCAATCAGGAACCCTTTTATTAAATCGATTTTTTACCCTGTAACTGGGCAATCTAAAGCCACACGTTGCTTAAAGTACCAGCACATAAGCCATAAAAGCCACAACTACACTGAGGACGCAGTGACGGAGAAACCATGCGACCAGTATGGAGTTCCTGGCCATACAGCCAAAGCATGTACAAATTTCGCATCATGTTGTTCTGCGATATAGGCGCTTCTGCAGCCAACTCAACAGATTTTTCCATATACACAACAAAGCACTGAGATGAAAGACTGCGGAAGGAAGGTATCTGGAGAGCAACAAGAAGCGGAAGTAGTGCAGCGCAAGACAGAACAAAAGAAGTCAGGCGCGAACGCCGATGAAAATGGTTTCCTGAGTGGCCTAGCAGCGGACGAAAAAAAAAGCTGTAAGAGAAACAATTCGATCTTTTTTCTCAGCAAAGAAACGAGCGAGAGCTGCAATCGCAATAGGTTTGTACATGGTCTTCTGGAAAAGATTGCAGATAGAGGAAAGACTAATCTTTTATTACTCAGTGAACTAAACAAAAGCTGAATTAGATTCACTGTGAACGGGTCAAGAAAAAAAGTTTAGATACGTGTATATATCATATCCGTATACTTGAAGCAGATAAGAGAGATGGCCGCGGATTTGTATCAGTGAAAATCAAGGATTCCTGTCGTTCTCATTCCTGCTCTACTTGCTCAAACTGGACTATAAAGTCCCCGGGGTAACTTGATGAATATTGTATGCAGGTGCTAATCTTAGGGCCGCGATGTCATATAGATTCGAATCAGGGCATGGACTCACTTCGTTTCTCGGTGAAAGCCAACCATCTGATTAGAATGCCAAACGGCAATACTGAATGTAAAAATTTAGAAATATTTAAGGACTGAACTGTGGAGCGCATTAAGCGACTCACAAAAGTTTCCGGTAATAACGGAGGATTTCAACACCTTGCCAGAGGGGTGGCAAAAGAAGTCAACGAGGCAGATCTCCACTGGCAACGCGATCAGCTAACAATAAATGAAGAAGTCATCCCTATCTCTCTAGGACATTCCCTTTATCCTTTGTGGTTTCGATTGTTTGCAAATGGATTATAGGAGCGTGATTAAAGGTTTTTTTAAAATCTTAAACGAAAGGAAAACGACCATTATAGTAAGAAATATTTAATTGTAGTACAGAAAGAGCAGAATCAAGCCACTTAACGCATACGAAGGCATTTAGATACCAAGGCAAAGAGATAGGTATTGTGAGGGCTTAATGAAAAAGACCTCGCAGAGAAATAGCGATTCGTAAGAACTGCTTGTGGGGGACACGTGAACAAGCAAGAAAGCACCCAAAAAAAACAACAACAACAAAAAGGCAACAGAAACACATAAATATTTAGAGAGAAAACCAAGGAACTGGATCTTGGTAAAATTGAAACTTACAAGGAAGAATATTGAACCTGACATTCAACGCAGCAAAAACTATGCTGAGAAAAGCCTTTAAAGGCTACCTATCAAGACAAAAAAATTAAAAGCAAGACTATAGAAAAGAAACGAAGTTTGACCGCACCGTGTTTGTTATCCTTGAAGTCGAGGCCGATATCTCTGCTGTTTCTGAGTATTGGTAAACGCATCACCTTGTGACAAGACCTCCGAGGCCGAATCGCATTCCGGCAATAGTCAAAAATTTTACGTTTAAGGAGTTTCGTGCAATCGTCGCCGAGCTGGCCACAAATACCATAATGACGCATAACTTCCTTTTAAACTGGAAACATGGGCAAATTCTCTCGAAAAAGAAATGGATCCTACTTACCGAAAGATCGAGGCCATTTTATACAAACGACTAAGAAACTTAGTAGAAGATGATAGGCTGAAGTCTGATGTTTAGTATAGCTTTAGGAAAAGTTATTTGTCTCTGCAGCAATTGACAAGATCCAATGAAGGGTTAAGCAAACACGTGGACTGTCCATTTTCTCCAAAGATCTCTTTCAAATAAATTTTTGTATCCGAAAAATCCGTTTATATATCTAACTGTATCAATAAACTAATTGATGATATAACAGACCTATATTTGTCACTGTAATTGATGGGGCCGCGCAAGAGTCCATAGTGGGTCCCTTATTGTGAAACCTAACATATGACTGGTCCTCCTCCTGACAGGCTTGTCGTTGGAGGCTAAAGGAATGTAGGGTGCGCCCATTTGTCTGGGTTTTGTTTCGTCGCTTTCTTTTGTGTCTGTAAGCAAACAAAAAAACTAAGAGGCTTTCAGGCCATAAACACGGCAACGTTTGGATTTGCGATGATGGCTTGGAACGGTTCGAAGTGGGGCGTAAATCGCAACAAGGATCTGCAAGTGTTGCACAGAACATATCGCAACATCGCTGAAATACGGCGCAGTGTAGATGTGGATCCAACGACCCAACTCGACGTCATGCTCAATAACTCGGTCTTTCGAGGAGCGCTCTGCACAGGGTACAGCTGGCTCGATGGTAGGAATCCAGGGCCATGACAAATGTCGTTTATTTGTCCAAGCACTCTATTCGAGCAGCGACCGTGAACTAGATGTTGAATTACGTAGGGCCATGATTTAAAACTACGAAAAACGGATTGAGTTGTGTAAGCGGTCCCCAGCCCTATATTTAGTTGCCATTATTTTTCATTGGAAGAACAAATTAAATTGTTGGGCTAGACTAATGTCAGAGAGTAACTTGTTTTTGTTCCGGGAAAATCAAAATAGAACAATAACTTTTGGTACGCAGACGACCTTAGGAGCACTCCACGTGCTAGAGAACTGTATGTAGAAAAGACCAAATCAGATACTGAAGAAAATATCTAGACGGATACGTAAATGTGGACTAAAATTAAGCTCTGCTAAAAGTCGCTTTATTAAATGGCAAAAAAAAAATGTGCTGACACTGCACTCAACGGATAGCTCATCTGCGTTTAAAATACTATATATACTTGATCGGAGAGACTACTTAAAGATGGCACTGCAACGCATGGTACCCGAGGCATATCGTTCCACATGTGGCGCAGATATACATAGTCTCTGGTAAATAAAAATATATTGTTTTACACAGGATGTGATAAAACTTATTTAGTGCCAAATCTTAACTACGCCCGGATTCATTCTGTACTACCTTTCTATACTTCATTAATTAAAGCCCCCGTATTATACAAGCAGGGATGATCTGCCCCGTTGTTCTCTCCCATATGCTGATGAATTCTGAATAGGCAGGGATGGCGGATAGTTTGAAGTTACGTCAAATTTGCAGATTCTCTACAAATAGCACTGGCTCATTTAGCGAGTACATGTATCTATTCAACGACAAACGATGTAGACTTATGGCGTGCTTCAAGACCAAGTATCTAGCTCCGTCGAATTTTTCGAATTGCTTCGTTGAGGTGTGATCCGAGACAGTTTGAATCCCGTAGGAGGCAATCGAGGTCAACGTCATTTCTAGCAAGGTTACCACCGTGCACAAGGAAACTCTTGGGAGTGTACGTATTTCCACACTCGTTGCCGACCATCGCTTACCGTACTTTGGCTTCGGTGTTCTTTTCGAAGGTTCTACCATTCATGGGTAAGGTCAGCTCTGGGTACCTGAAACTAGCTGCATGGTTCAAGGCCGTTCTGCTTATGTGTTAGCACATGTTAAAATTGAACAACATGTCCCGTCTCGTCTACGGAACTTGGCAGCGTATCGACAGCTCGCTGGACATAACACTGACGATTCTTTTTGAAGATGATAAAATCGTCAGCGTAGAGTAACGTTTTTACCGGTCTGGCCGAACCCTGAACACGGACTAACAGGCTACTCTGCAGTAGAAACAACAGCAGAGGCCTCGGGTGTTCAGCCTATACAACACTAGTCGATCTAATTGGACCACTCCGTCATCCATATCCACCGCATGTTCTTGTAAAATAGCCCTGATTAAGTGCAGCATGTTTAGTGCAACACTGCATTTTACAAATTTGAATGAAATTTTATCTCTGAAAGACATATGAGACGCCAATTTAGAATCAGGGAAGAGCCCGTTTTGGTATGCAACAGACACGTGTAGCTTCTCAAGCAGCGTGTCCGATGCCATAAAGACGGTACGTTCTGTCTTGTGCCTTTGTTGTTTATCCAGAGTGTACAAAGAAGTTTCAAGAAACTGTGTCAGCCGACGCGAGATGAGATAAGTCAGAAGCTTGTAACAGTAGCTTCTTTTAGCAATTGCTCTCCACGAAAACACCGGCTAGGCAGTCCGTCCTCTTACGTATTACGCTCGAAAGAAAGTAACAATGCCTTCTGCAAGAACCGTGCCAAACGTCGACTATCATACATCAGCACTTCAAACGATCAACACCCACGGTGCATGGGCTTCATAAAATGGGATCTAGGTTTACTGGAAGGATTTGCTAAATGCCGAGTCTCGACGAACGACCCCAGAAAGCCAACGTTGCGACTACCCCACACTGTTTCTTACGGGGTACGAAGTTCTTCAAGCTACGTTTATTACATGGCAAACCACCATCAGGCATTCGTATGCACTGTGGGGAGGAAATAGAAGTAACATGCGATCGAATTAAAAATGCACGTGTTCACGACGAAGCAAAAAGACCTTCCGTGATGACCTGTGGAGGTTTGTCCGCTCGTTATGCAACTCGAGGAAAGAATGGTAGCCCAAGCTATGGACACAGACATAGTGTTTACCAATGGTTATTTTAGAGACGATTTTAAAGGCGTCAGGAGGATTTGAACAGTTTTAGCCGAAGTCGCAGTAGAAAGATATAAGAACTGTCCATTATTTCTTCCAGGATCATGTGGTCCTGTTAGAGTGTTTCTCAGGAACCACTCATTCGGTGGAAGACGCTGCAATTCTTTAGAAGCACTTTGCCATGACAACGCGCCGGACTACACGTTGCTGCTAAACCGCTACTTTACTAAACAACTGTCTCCTGGCGGGTTTCTTTTTGTTGGAAAAAAACTCGAATTAGAAAAACCACTTGGGCTAATAAACAAGTTCAATGTTTTTAAAAATGGGGCATGCGTTTTGTTCGCTCGGTCATCGACTAGTGCTTTTTGAAGCAGGTCAAAACTACTCTTTTTTTCATTAAACCTAAAAATCAGTACACACAATTACTGTTTGAGGGGGAACTTTCGAAATGAATCGGTCAAGCCTTTAATGAAAGACTTTAACTGAGATGAAACCTAGCCGTCAAGAGAACATCTTTGATTATGCCGCTACGTACGGATGCATTGATCTTCAAGCGACATAATACACCGAGAGCCAATGTAGCTTAAAACTTGCCATTGATCTCCGTGTCTCCTCCTGTTTGACGTTCTCCTCACAAGTTAAGCAGCGAATGAAGCGATGACCACCGTATGCACCTATTTCAAAAACGCCTTTATAACGACGTGCCATATATTTAACGAATTTGAATTTTGCCGCGGATGTAGCAGGCACTTAGAGCTCGTCAGTTGAATTCCAGATTTACAGACAATCTTCGTTGCCAAATCTGGCGTAGGTTATCCACAGCGTACATCTCATCGAAGTGTGCTAAAGTTTTTGGATAGATGGTGACGTCGAGTAGTGCATTCGTGTGGAAGCTGATCGGACGCTATAGCAAGGAAGGTAGATTTAAGTTGCATACAGCGGTTTATTACAATAGATTTGTTCAGATCTAAGCTTATTCTAGTCGAGATAATGGAGTAGGAATACATAGCGAAATTCTAAAAACGACAGATAGGATTTATTGCTTTATTGGTCGTTACCCCTGCAATTATGATGGCGAAGTGTAAGATAATAGTATTTTTCACCAGTTAATAAGATTACGGTTTTGGAATTACGCCTTTGTTATTTTAAAATCATGCGGCAGTATAGGGTGGTAGGTATATACCGACCTACCTTAGGCACGTGTTGGCACGATCGAACGGGCCTGATAAGGAAACTTGATACGAGAACACCTTTTTCCAGCTGGCAAAAAAAAATATGAGAAACAAATATCTGATCACAATATAGCTACAAATACTTTGTTGTTCCCCGAATTAATTGTTGTGCTTTTTAAATATGTAGTTTTTTAATTTATTTTGCAATCCTCAATATTTAGTCAGTAAAGAACATCGTATTTTTGATGGTAACTTTGATGGACTAGGTGCTTGTGATTAACTTTGGTCAATCATAATATATTTCAAGTTTGTTTCAAACAACCATAGGAAATAGTCAAAGTTTGCTGTCGACCACAATAATCGTTTCGGCGTCCAAAACTGCTCAATATCTATACCTATATTATATAGACTGTGTGAACAGGTACTAAAAATATCAAATAGGGTAGTCGTTCCATAGAACGTTTAACATATAGGCAAGAACTAAGGAGAAAATAAAATTTAATACTCGTCATCTACTCGTCTCGATTATTCGACATTATTAATTAGCTTAGAGAGTCATCTAAAAGGGCTCGAATCGCGTGGCGGTTCTCAGTTTCCGAAGATGGATTCTGGGTGAGGTTTATAACAAGAGAATAACTCTTCAACAATTTCTAACAAAAAGAAGATTACGAAAATATTTATCATGAATAAAATGAAGGCATACACAATTAGCTTGCAAATTGCAAATGCATGAAAATTCGTCACTGTCTTAGGTATTGGTCACCGTATGGGGTATGTTATTGTATACAAATAGACGACTAAGGAAATGAAAATAAAATTAGAAGAATGATTGGCGACTTGGATTTTCGAAAAATCTATAGCATCTATTACACGCCACTGATTAATATTCGAGTAAAATGTAAAAAAGTCCTTAGTTACGCAGCAACTGTAGAGTTAAAACACAAACGTGCGCATGCTTTGACGACACTGTGAGTGCCCCCTAACCCGCCTGGGGCGAAGTGATGGGTATGTAAACTTATATTAAAACCAGTATCTTTAATTCCAGCTTGCAGGTCGAAAAAGAACAATTCCTTATAGCCTTAAATGGATGGATGGATATATTTTGTAAAGAAGGCTCTTCAGATTTGCCTACTTAAAACTTACTTAGAAGGGTACAAACCTAGGACAAATGAGGCAAGGCCCTTGTCGGCTGTCGCTCGGTTCGCGTTTAAACGTGTATTCTAGCCATTTGGCATTCGGTAATTGAGGATTTTCTGATATGGCACCTTGGTTAGCGAAAATCTAATTATCATGATGGTCCTGGTTTAAAGGATTAAGGTATTATCTTTAATTTAAAGTGAGCACACAAAAGCACACGGTTAAACGATGCTGTTGAAATGCTTAGACAATAAATAGCATTACCATAGCATCTAAAATGGTAATTCATAGAGGCAACTTCTTGTGAAGAAAATAATATTCAAAATGAAGCTGTCTTTACTAAGCGAAATCTTTTACAACTCTTGCACAATCTGGACGGCCGATTTTTCGATAACAATTTATCATTTAAATGTTGTGCTTCATTGTTCGAAGGCTTGTTATGTAAACTTAGAACCAGCAGCAACGATTAGGTCGGAATGGCTGGCTTGAGAGGGGCCTAAAAAGCAATCATGTTCATCTTAACCTTCAATTAGTAACTTGCTAATACCGAATCATTAAATGAAACTTTACTTGTCTGATTGATTTTCCTTTAAGATAAGATTAATGAACTTACATATTATTTACCGAAGTTGCCATAAGTGTGCATAGTACGTAATGGGCCGAAGCTTGCATTCACTGTTTGTCTGAAATCATTTATTGGGATCACATCTATTGAATGTCGTATTCAGAAGGGTCGTATCGGGAATCCTATGCACTATGAACCTTGACAGCTCTTGACACCCAAAAAGCTAGCACTTTTTTTTTGAACAATCGCGCTTGGAACAGCGTTGAACACGATCAGCATAACTCTTTTGGTGACGTTGTACGCTGGTGTAGCTCGGCTACTTTCAATCAGCGAACGATTTCAGGCTGACAAAAAGATACGTTATAAGGTATCATTCTCGTGTCTATTCAAACAGGTCGTTTAATTGACAGATTAGAACCAGCGATCACTGGTCCCGTTTCTATTCAGAGTGATATGTTTGCTAAGTTAACAGACAACACAAGAGAATCCGTTCCTAAATGTGGAATACTGAATCGGACGAGTATTCTTAGTTAGCTTGAGTTGTCGTTAGATGTAGGTTTTATAAGTTCCCACATTTAATTTTTAGCATAATTCTCCGTACCGGCAGATGTATCAATACTTAGAAAACGTATCACGATACGTATGTGTAGTAAAGTGTATGAAGAAGGAAGTAGAGGTAGTTATAAATAAACAACTTAGACTAGACGAACGCGAGCCCACGCAGTGTTACGAGGCACATGATCTAGCCCTAATCTCTACCACGCACTCCTTTGCCTTTGATCATTTGGCATCATTCTTATTTGTTGGCCAGACTCTAAATCTATTTAGCTGATAATAGCATATATCGATAATTTTCTCACTAATTGGAACATGTAGAATAGAGGAAATTACCGAGAATAAGTTAACAATAGAACAATTTAATTAACACTTCCAATTAATGTCACACATCCTAATTACACGGACTGTATAAAAACGCCAAAACTATATTCTCTGTTATAATTAACGTAACGTAATCTTTGTAGAATGTGGAATATTGTTGTATTTTGTTTTTATGTGCTAGCCATTGTTCTTAGTTTGTCATGTTTTTTTTTTTTAGCTTTTCGTTGCTTTAAGTGCTAATACGTATACTGACTGAAAGCAGAAAATTTCTCCTCTGTAATCATAGCAACATTTTCAAAATATATTAATTTTTTTGTCAAGTATATACGATGTTACACGTGCGATTGGCAAATGACACGAATGTTTACCTATTTTTTTTTTTATATTTAGCGTTTCTTGAAGAAAGAATCTTCCAATTATATAGTACCATTATGATTTATAGAGACATTTGGTTAATATAAATATATATAAATCAGACATGATAATCTCTTGATTAGGCATGCCCTGGTGTTGTAAGGTTTAGTATTTTATTATTTTTTCATTTATTATTTTGTTGATTATTTTCAGAAATAGGCTTCCAACTCCATTGAACTGCTTCGTAGCTCGAAAAGTGCTTTAATACTATATACACTTTACCATATTTACAGAATTTGTCATTTAATGGCATCTAAAGGCCAGATTTGAAGACCAAAAACAGAAAATACGCAATAGTTGTGTGAACCAACATAAAATGTGTGGCTGGGTCGAAGGGTATTTATGTTACGCTTTTAATTTAAAAAATCTTAAACTAGAGATCCTCAATTTTACCAGCAGCCACCGCGGTCGTTTATTTACAGCAGTTTAATGCCGTCGCTTCCCATACATCAAAGGTACACAAAAGCCGAAAAAACCGACAACATGCATGTTTTATAAATAATTCTTGAAACTTTTCATTTATCTATCTCGACTTATTTCGATCAGGCCGTTCAGCAGCCTCTGTCGAACACGTGAAACGTAGGAATTATTTAATGATACTTACGATAGAAAGGGAAAAATATATAACAAATAGGTATTTTTTACGGTACGTACACTTGTCACGTTTGAACGGCGGGTCTCAGCATTGATGCTACTGAGGTCATCGCCGCAATGTCAACCATGATTCAACATTGATATAGAAGGACAAAGCACTATTGCCACTGTGCCCTACTGAATTAGAAAACAAATTCGCTTTCATACTTTCCTTATTTAATTACACGTTTCGCATGGTACGGCTGTCCGGTAATGGCGGCACTATAAAACGGATGTGTACGTTTCAAATACACACAAAGGCTGCGACCGTCGTGCCCCGGTGATGGCGCAATAGGTAGCTTGTTTACCTAATTAGCGGTAATCTGGATTCGAGTCCATTGGCACTGGGAGCCAGGCGTCTGATAAAACGTTTAATACAATGCTGGTACATGACGTAAGCCCGTTAGGGTACAACAGTCGAATGCCGCACCGTGTGCTCTGGGAGACAGGTTAATCAAATACAAGAAACGTTCAAGAGCATTCATGCCTTAAACTATCTATGGATAGATGCATTATTACTGCTATTTAATAGAACCTTACAACGGCCCAGTTACAAATACAGTAACGTTTAATTTTGCACAAGTTAGACATGATTCGACACGGTATGTCAACTAAAACCGCAAAACGCGTATAATACATATATTGACACATAATATACGGAGCATTATTGAGGGGCTTTGTTGTTAAGCGTCACTATTACGCTAAGCGCAAGTGGCAGTGCTCCAGGTGGGAGCCTTCCGAACAGCTCATCTTAACAGCTAATGACTCATCGAAAAACACTATTTTCCTACTTGTATTATATAATATTATATTATATAACTATAATGTGTTGCCATCACAACATGGTCTGTTAAAAAAAAAACAGTTAAATGTTGAAGACGAAATGCAGTAGAGCACTGGCGGTCCCCCTGGCGGAGCGCCTGACATCTGAAAGTTGCTATCAACCGACTTGGGTTCTCGAGCAAAATTTTTAACAAATGACTCCGATAT
The DNA here is from genome assembly GCF_002532875.2 of Varroa jacobsoni. Taxonomy (NCBI): domain Eukaryota; kingdom Metazoa; phylum Arthropoda; class Arachnida; order Mesostigmata; family Varroidae; genus Varroa; species Varroa jacobsoni. Next base: position 71,400 of record NW_019214142.1, on the reverse strand, counting down.
CAGTTTTCTATTTTCGTCATTGCACGTCGGCTAACGTAGTTGCTTGTTGAAGTTAGCGACATAATGGCCTGGGTTCGAACATGGGCGTAGACACAATTGGTTTTGCGGTGGCAGGGGCCAGCCGTCGGTGGTCATGCCTCACGGCCCAACTGCCAGGGTTAAGGCACGAATAACATATAATAATCATGAAGATTAACACGACCGTAACTTCTTAGAAAGCGAAGCAAATGTTGTGTCCTCAAAGGCGATTGTCGCTTTATAGCATCTAAGGTATACAGAAAAGGGAAGCCTTAAAGCGCTAGCTAAATCAGGAATCATTGCTATTTAGCGTTTCATTTACTAAGAGGTCTCTGTTATGTTTAATATTTCCGCTCTATGCGGTAGACGTACGAGTTTCCCTGCATAACCGTATTGGGAAAAATGCTGTGCTCTATTACCCCCTATGGGATTGGCCATTTGGGACATCCGGTATAGAAATATATTTTGGCCATCGATTTAGGGACACATCTAAACACTTCGTTAACATTCAGTGTCAACGTTCAATAATTTCGCCGTTTGAGTATAAAAGTTTTTCGTTGTTTTTTTGCTTCCTCGAGATCAATGAGGGTCACAGAAAAGTGCGAGAAACATCATTCATCATGACATTTCTTTGATAAATCTTATTGTATATAAATTTATTCGTAGAATCATAATTGCGTATTCGTAAAATACACATAATTATATAGAAAAGTGAGATTCGAGGCCACTTAAAGCATAAAGCAGACTCGCAATTCGGGCAAAATCTCCGTGTGAATAACGGAGATTCAGAAAGCCTTCAGCTTTTCGGCCATCGTCGAGTCGCCACCCTTCGAGGCTCTGAAAAAGCCATGAACGTGAAAAATACATGACTAGATGTCGGGAAATACACAGCCCCGTTAGCGAATGCAAAGATATGAACAACGGGTAATAGTATATAAGCTTTAAGTGGATCTGGTGTATATATATGTACATGTAAAGTTTACTTATACCCGTCAGGGATTTGCTGTCAATTTGAATCTTATTAATAATACGCTTTAAGTATGGAAACCTTTTATCTATTGTGGGTACTACGGAGCAGCGACGATCGGAGGGGTGGCCGATTTACAAAGGCCTGTTACATTGAATCTGTCGGAGTTTGACTATGTCGTTTGCCATGAAGCAGCTATATGATCAAAGGTGGTAATTACCTAACTGACGGATTTATCTGTAAGGAAGCTTTTCGCAAACGACGACCCTAGCTTACACATTCACGCAAGACATGCTGACTGGATCTGTATTCCAACTGACCGGACGCTCGTCCTTCAGGTGGGGTCAAAAGGCTCAGGCTGATTATTTTTCGAAAACGAACACTACACTGGCAACATGTTCTTATCCGAATTGATACTTTCATTTGAAGCCGATTCCGACTGAGGTCTATTCGCATGTTGATCCAGCTTTATATTTTACTCTCGAGCGACAAGAAGACCGTAAATATTTTTGGTGGTGTTAAAACGGATACGTGAGCATCAGAATGAACGTTGGCAGATTTACTGCGACGTTTCATAGTTAACGATGTAACCACGGTACCGAAAAGCTAGTTAGAAACACTATGTAATTGATAGAGCTTACCTGCTATAGTGAAGCATCTTTGCTACCGACCATGAAATGAAATAGATTAGGCGCCATTATCTACTTTTGTACTTAGCAAGTCTAGGAGTCGAAATCTAGGGCTATATAGTAAGGCCTGCAGTATGTGTAACTAACAAATATCTGTTAGTCCTCTGAGCGGTTTGTTTGAGCAGAGAGATCACAGACGTGATCAAAAGTGCACCGAAGTTACTGACTTCTGTTCATCTCAACTGAGCTTTGTTAAGTAAGAAAGTCATTAGAATGTTTTCGTATGGAAACCAAATATCTAATTGTGATTGTAAAAAAATTTACACATCACGACTAGGGTCAGCAAGGCACGCTCAACACATAAATAATCGTTTGCGATGTATACAAACAATTAAATTATAAACACGCCATAATCGAGTCGAAAGAAGCAATGTCAGGGATTTTATTTCTCGTACTCAATACAAGCTGTATTTCGAAAAAGAACTGAGAGGACCTGCTATCGGCCATTTGCAAATTAACAAATGATTGCTATTTAATCGTAGCATATATAAACTTAAAGCAATCGTCTAAGAAGAAGCTTTTGTTCAGTAGGCAAATAGATGATTTTTAGAAAGCTTTTCAAAAATCCTAGAGAAAAACTGTTCGCAACTTACAGGGCAATGTATTACCTGTTACCAGGTAGGTGGATTTTTTTCAATAATATTTGAGAAAGAAAAGGTTTCTGAGCAAAGGCTTAACTCGTATTTTCGTTCTAAATTATACCGCGACCTTTTCGAATAAATAACAGATAGTACGCTGAACGCGCAACTGCGCCGCATGCTGACATGAAAGACTCAAGAAGCTAGTAAAAACCAGAGGCACAAACACAAGGCCTTATAGGTTGCTGGTTCGGCGCCCTACCTCAACTTGCCTAGTTACCGCGGCCATCACTTGTCTCGATAGGCTGTTCTGTGGTAAATTTTTGGGGCTGTTAGAACCCAATCGAAACCAACACATTGATTGTATGCCTGAGAATTGTAGGCGCCATTTAGTTGACTTAAAACGTTTCCGTATTTAAGCAGAAAACGAATACATTTTGCAATAATAGGTCAATTTTTTTATCAACTAAGGAATAAGTAAGAGCAAAACAGTATCTTGTATATATTTCAAAGTTTTTTATTTCAGTTAAGGTTTATACATTATCCAATGCGACTGTACTTCTATCGCACATTTCAACATACAATGCCAGTCAGTCGCTGCTTAACCGTCAACTAGTATCATCCATTTTAATACATTTAGTATCAAAATAAATATCGTTATAAATCTGTAATTATTTGCAACTTACACAACTTTTCACCAAACCTTTATGTCGCACAGTTAAGGCAAAACCTACAAAAACGCCGTGTCACCTTCTCTACGCGAGTTCGGCTTTGCGGCCTTAATTTTGAGGTTTTTTTAGTTGTACATTTATATGCGTATATGAATATAATATTTTATACAGACAAGTGTAGGAAGTCGATGAAAATTTACCACAATAACGGCGTTATTCAAGGGAGTTATCGACTTCCTTGAGAATAACCGGGTTCTGCCTTTCATTCGAGCATCAAGAGCCATATCAATATACACGATTTCCATTTAGTCTTATCTCAGATATAAGTTAATCATTGCTGCCTATCCAGGCTGCGCAGCACAGATTCAGACACACACATGTAGAAACGTGTGTAAGTGCGTGCGTTTATATATATATATATATATATATATAGCTGTACGGATTTCCATTTGTTCCGGTGAACATTAAAATCGAAAAAAACCATTGCGGAAACTATTCTCGACATCGTTTCCGTGTCGTTACCGGCTCTCGTGAGTACACTCTACCAATTTTCACCGTTGGAGCTAAAAACACCATTACGATTGTACCATAAGCTGACGATACGTTAAACTGACAGCTGTTTATCATCATTATTTTAATGAGTCAGTTTCAGTAAATGATGGACTGAGTAAAGAGATGAACAAAAAAAAAACATGGAAAAAAATAAGGTCGATTCATCGATCGATCGATGAGGCAGATTACTTTGACAACAGGCGCCCCTGCACAAACGTACAATCCAGCCCCGATAGTGACACTCAGTAATAATTGGTCGTTCAATGTATCATATTCGTTGTTTAATTCGAGCATTTGGTTCAGTGGTGTTATTTTGCGTTAATCTCTTATTCTCAGTCCTGCACCATGGAGGTATCTATACTGTTATGATATATGTAAGAAGTAACAACAGTATAGGTACCAAGCTGTGATTACAAGCGATTTTTCATCCTTAACTAGACCAGAAGTGTTCCAGTGAGACAGGATAATCCCAGGCAAAGCTATTCTTCATTAAAAATTCTGTACACTGATTCAGTTGGCAATGTTTTTTTTATTTCCTATTTATTAGTGCAGACAGGGTACAAATGCTAGTGTACCTTTCATTTTTCCGGCTAGTTAACCAAAAGCTCAAACGCCAAAGGGTATACTGAGGTACGGAACTTCAAATTTTGTATCGGACTGCATCTGCGTGTCTATAGTGGGAAAGTGTGACCAGTTACAAAACACCCATGAAGCACACCGCAGAACCGACGCTCAAGCATATTATTCACAACAATATCTACTCTGGAAGTTTGTTCAATCAAGGCATTTATGTGTATCTGTATCATTGCTAGCACCTCACTATGATAGCATTGCCGTTTTGTATGATGTTATGCTTACCTTGACTGTCGAAATTTATACATTATTGATTGTTTAACAGTCGTCGACAGAAATTACCGCGGTGCCATACGCTGGCTGGTCAATCTTATCTTATCTGGTTATGAATTAGGTCATATATAAAAAATCTCTCGGCCTTTTTTATAAAAATAAAACGCTATCAGTTTACGGTAGTTGTAATATAATCTGGTAGAACTTCATTGGACCAATATTTGTAATCATAGTCATTTCAGCTAGCTCCCACAATATGCCTACATGCTTATATATGCCTACATTGATTGGATCCAATCTTATTTTGACGTTTCAACAAGCGGAGCAACAACTTGAGCCAGCACACAGGCGTAACTGACGTTGTAAATTCAAAATACGGATCCATCTCAGTGACGACGGCGTCATTACAAAATATGAAATAATCGTTTTGACAGGAGTTCGCAATACCTTTCATTGCAATTTATGAGCGAACTTCGTGTGGATCAGTCCAGACTACCATATTTCACTGATTCTGTTTGTGTTTTCGCTCACGACAGCATCGCTGACCTTCTTCATTTGCTCGAAACGTTTCGAGCTGCTTACTTTGATCGATATAGTTACTGCTAAGTTGAGTTTGAATCAACCCTGTTAACTTCTGCTGCTGCCGCCATTCGTGATGGCAGCAACAGCGGGAAGCGTATGACTCCGGTTATGACTCTCACTGATCGTGTTGCTGCTGTTGATCCTGTTGTGAAGCTGCGATGAGGCTTGAAGCGAATCACAGCCGTCAGGTGAAGACACCGTTAACGCTGTTGTAGCAGAGCCCTCACTTGTCGCGGGAGTCTGATGTTGAAGATGACGGGGATCCGGCGTGTGTCGAGAGGTTGCCGTTGGTGACAGGTTTGTGGCCGTCGTGATCGGTGGTAAACCACCTGACGGCCGTACGACTGAGTCATCGAGATCCCCGACCTCAAGCTGGCGTCGTTTAACACGTACGTCTTCCTTGATCACCTCCCGTCGTAAAACCGACATTGCTGCTACTTTTATCGTAAACCTAAGGAGATAAGAAAGACAAAGGGCATAAGAGACAATGATCCGTAACATCGCGGTTCATAACACACAGGTGCAGGCCGGCGTGTTTAGGTCACCGAGATGCCATTTACCTGGATAAGCCTTTAAATGTGAATCTGACATGTTGAGAGTTGACGGCATATACTTTAAACTCTAGTAAAAGTTTGTTTTCGCGCTTGAGGTACGAAAAAGAACTGGTCGTAGATTCACGATTCTCGGATCAATTAGCCTTTCTAAGGAGGCTAAGGGGTGGCTAGCCCTGAGTTGAACTGGTTAAGGTTTCATTGGCTAGCAAGCACATGTCTATTATCGCGAAAATTGGTCGAGGTACTCAGTCCTGATACTAAGTACATTAACCAATGGCAAATGCGTTCATTCGTTCGCAAAACATAATAATAACAACAACAAACTGGTAAGTCTGTCTGTAGCTCTTAGAGCATCCACCGCTGTGAACAACAAGCTCAGGTCAAATAGAAGCGGTCTCAGACGCTATAGTAACTTTTACACCTCTAGTCGATACGCGCGTCGCACCTCGATTAGCACAGGACGAACGAGCTTGATGGCATATTAACAAATTAAGTTACATGAGGTACACATCGCTTCGATACATAAGTACAGTACAACAAATTACAAAGCATTATCCATTACCATTCATCGATATATCACACAGAGGCTAGAAGAGATTCGAACAAGCTTTTATCAGAGAGCTTTTCCTATAAAGAAGATAAGACATACAAAACCTCAACACGTCTTATCGTAATTACATAATTGCTATAAGTGCATAATATTTTTGTTGTGTGTGCCGAGGCTTTGACTAGCGCACCGAAGTTTTTTCCCGGCCAGGGATTTAGTTGAATATACGAATCGATGAAATCTAACAATTCGCGTAAACGTAAATTATCAGTCCCAAAAAAACGGTTTTTACTACGTAAATTGTAATACTAATTTCATACAATGTAGTACTTCTAGATTAGTTCAGAAACGGAAATATAATTCGCAACTTTTTCATTAATACACAAGAAAGCGAGCTCGCCGTTCTAGCGCACCTGTCGTATTCCCGAATGAGTTTGTTTACCGTGCCTCGGGAAACGTCTATAATACTAGTTCTGTTAACACATACTAAGACATCTCCCATGAAAAGACACTGCTTCTGTGATAGATCCATATATCGGCGACCATCAACCTGAAAATTATATAGAAATAACAGATGGCGTCGCATAAGGAATCGTGCAATATCGATGAGACGCGATAATATTCAACCTACTCATCGATGACAACGTTCGCAAGGTGACACTACTACTTTAAATTTTTTATAACTTCTCATTCATATTTAACATTTTGTTTACTTAAATCAATTTCTCGCATAAATTTCTATTTTTACCTTCAACCTCGAAATACACTAAAACAAATGGCAAACTAAATAGATTTACATCGGCTATATTTTCTTTCGACGCAATATATACGTTTGCCGTATGCGGCTGAAGTTGAAATACGAACCTCGCTGATAACGTATACAGTGACAAACTTTTTGAGTTCGGCACTGTAACTTACTGTCGAAATGAACTTGAAGCCAACATCAACATGCAATCCGCAATACGATGGATTTCCGTACGCTTCGAGGGTTACCGTGCCGTATCGCTCGATCACCTAATTAAATAAAAAAATGCAACAGATAAAGCTATTTCGCTCAATACTGTAACGTAACTTATCCCTTAACTTATCTTGCCTGTTGATGTATCTAGTTAATCTTACATCCTGTTTGTCACACTCTATTTTGTTGGTTTCTAGTGTCGCTGCCGAATATTGTGTGACCTATGAACTATAGCAAACGCCTGTCAATAATAACTTTTAGATTTTTCGCTCAGTGTAAGAACGCTTATAGAGCTGGTCTTACGTGTCTGTGTTCAACAGCTGAGGTAATATTTCAATATATTTTTACGTAGCCCAGAGAGAAACTTCGTGGGTACGAAACAACAACGGGAACGTACGGAATAAGCTGATTACCTGCAGAATATCCTTACGCGTGTTGGCTAGCCGGACGGGATTCGCTGTCACAACCTTTAGGAGCAGATTTTCGCCGGACTGCGAGATGAGTTCCCGTACTCTGTCGCGGCTTTTGTGCTTCACACCCTGATCATTGACCGAGCAGATGACGTCCAATTGCACGCACAATGACCGATCAGCTGCGGAACGTGGAACAATACGCTGCAAAGCGGCGGAAAACAACAACAAATAAGAAAAATATAATGACTTGCCCGTATCCATTGAATACAGTAATTAAGAGTAGCTACTTATTTTTCCATTGACATACTGTTGCTTCAAATATTTGGTTCAGTTTTATATAGCCAAAAAATCGGCTTTTTGGTGTATAGCGAGCCAATCGATCGAACTCTCTTTCCTTTAATTTACCTTTATGTAGACCCACTTTTTGCCGTCTTCAGCTATCACTTCGTCGAGGCTTAGGCCAAAACACCAAAAACGATGTGAAGACCAACGAGAGCCAAGCACAATAACGTCAGTCAGATCTGCCGTCGAATAGGTAAACGTGTTCGGGTTGTGTGCTGCCGCCGGGCCTCCGGCACCCCCAGGACCCCCCCCACCATGAAGCTCGATACATCTGCCGGCTGAAATAGAATTGAGCAGATTAGTTGATGATTTGTACTACAGCTTTGGCAAGCATTCAACTAAAAATACCCGTAAAAATATTTCTAACGTGAAAGAAAACCTAAAACGTAGATATGTTTGCTCTTTTTTTACTTCATTTGTGTAACTAACATACCTGTAGCTGTTTGTCTGGCAGCAATTTAGTGTAAGATAGCAAACAAGAATGACTTTGTATTGATATTGGAATTTTCGTAACAAAATGTGTCAAAAGTGTTTAGCACTTACATACTTAATGGCATCATTTTCTGTTTCTGCGGAAAAAAAACAGCCTACTTTAAAGTGATGTCCGTCTGGGTGTTAGACACCCCTGTAGTGTAGAAGTTTGCTGTTTGTGTTACGCCTTATCTCTATTGAAAGAACCAAAATGGCTTAAGGCGATAAAGAATTGAATTTATTTAATTTAGCACTCCGAACTCCACCACATGAACAGCTGAAACGAAACTGTCTGTCGGCTCGGCTTATTTAACTTAGTAGTACGCACGTTCTAGACGGAGGTCAACAGAGCGAAATATGAGTATTTGATTAAATATATTCTATTGGTATATAAACAGCACTTAATCTCCTCGCTGCTATTAGAAAAAAAAGAATATTAATTAGCAAACGCTGTTACCTCACACTATGGGAAAGAGGCATATTTTTCTCCGAGTAAATAAAAATAGCGCAATTATAAGAGTTTAACGGGGCGGCTGATACACTTAGCAAAAATACTTGTACAGCCAGCTCCGCGATTGACGGAATGAATTACTGATTAAATGCAAAGCATAGAAACTATAGTACCGATGCTTTCCCTTAAATACACAAACAACTTGGATTGTGCACCATATCATGACAATATATGGTCACGAACCGCGTTTGAAAAGAGCTAGCTAGGTGCCGGCAAATATGTCGCCCATACATAATAATGGTTAGCCATGCAAACCTCTATGGCACAACTCCATTCTTGAAAAATAGCGAAACAGATCGAAAACACTTCAACTAGCCGCCAACTAGTAATCGTCATAAGTCAACTGAGCGACCATATAGCAGTAAGAAACAGCTGAACTTGCGCAGTGTTCTGTAGGCCGGTTACAAGTAGTCACTACAAAATTGTCCGAAATTGGGTCTTTTACAAGAATGAGCATTACGTCTGAAGTTTAATGAAGTCACCTGAATTCGAGGAAGCAGCATGCAGGGGAGAAATAGTCGATGAAGGCGAACCGCAAGGTGAACCTGACGATCCACTATTGAGACTGTCCAAGCCTGCAAACAAAATATTGTCGAAAAACACCGCTACACTTAGTAATTTGTTAACAAATAAACCAGGCGGTGAATAGTTTCATTGTATTCCCTTTAATATACTTTACGATCCAAACAGAGACGATAGGTTGTACCACAGGAAACGATTCAAGTTAACTGTTGTTTAGAAATCTACAGCAGAAACATGTCGAGCCCCTTCAATCCTCTAAAAATCGTTTCTAAGATCAAGTAAGCTTCTTAGAATTTCCCAGCTATCTGCAAGTGGATGCTGCTATCGATATCTAGGCGATGATATGAAGGAAAGAGATTACAATGCTCAAGAATACTCCTTTGTAGCCCTTAAAGAGATCTAGGCACGGGTGTTGATTTCTACCCTCACCTACACAGACACGTAGGTATATGCTCGATGTTAATAAGATCTTATGTACCTTGATACTGTATCGTGGACTCGGTAACCGCTGGAGCTGCGTTGCCTGTTCTTCGTTGCAGTCTGTCTTTAAGATGGCGCTTCGTCTGCTGAATATAGTCCCATTTTGGGGACGATTCCTGAGAAGTCTCCAAGGTACCCGTTAGAGATAACGGTGCATGAGTAGGCGCCATGTCAAACCGCTTTTTTGTCTATTAACCTTAACTCCTTACTTAAGCGGACTCTAAGACATTGAAGCCCTAACAAGGAGCTAAGAAGCCCTTCATTTGAGCTTCTAAATGGTCTTTATAAGTAGCATAGTTATATAGTTTTAGATTTCTGTCCCGAACTCGCTTTGGTGTCGAATACAGGACTGAACAGGTGATGCGACACCGTGTCCTGTTTCGCCAATGTTCGTAAAACCCACTTCAACTGATGGCGACGAGTCTAGCTCGTAGTTCATGTGCGTCCGTTGGCGAACCTGCTTCTAATGCTCGCTTTAGTATATTTGATTTGTTAGGTAAAAGTAAACGTCGAAATGCGGCGCGGATCTTACCTCAGTGATTTGCATTGTTCTCGCTACGGGTCGTTGCTGTCTCAATAGTTAATCATCGTGTAACTAGGTCATATCAGTTGTCCTTAGGGATGCCACAGTGATCGAAGTGTTTACTATGACAGAGTAACGCGTTTCCTTTCTTGCACATTTTGTTATTTGTCTGTTAAATGTCCACCTTGTTGTAATGTCGAGGGCATCATCGGATAATCTTTGAGCAAAGGTATGACAATAGATTAATATTAATCTCCATACACGGCAGGAATAGCGCTAAATAAATATATGCATCAACACGTTTTTTCGATTGATTTGCATCTATACGTTCATAGTAGGGTGCTTATCGTAGTCGTACGAACCGGAGACTTGAAACGCACTTAGTCTAGGCTGCAAAGGAAGCGTCACTGGAGACGTCAAACACTAATCAAAACCGCAGCTTCATTTTTTCTGAGGAGAGAACCGTACGCCTTTCCTCTTATTACTGGTTCAGTGTAGCCTTGAAGTAAGTAGATGCCCGTTTCCCACTAAATTCTTGATGCGTCTTCACGACCAAACTGACTGCTGATTGACTAGCTGTAGTTACAGAAAAACACAGAGAGGAGCTCACGAAAGAGCGAAATATATTTTTGCCAACCAGCGAGTCTGTCAATTTTTCAATATTGCCTGTAATAAGAATAATAAAACAAATTAATCGTACAGTAATAGGCTACACGGGTGGGCATGATGGTAAGCTTCAATGGAATGTAATTGCGAAAAGTTTGTCCTTAACTAAAAAACGCACTAATTACACGAATTATATTTCTTCTGTTGATATACATCTATCGATATCTAGCGTTTGAAGTAAATGGTAATAAATTTCTTCGTTATGAAAGTATTGAGGTTGAGCGGTCTCCAGAATGATTTATTTATTGATATTTAAAAGGGTCATTCGCAAGTTGTCTAAATACAGATGTTGTCAATGTCGCCGAACAAGAAACTCGGGCAAACATGTATTGAAAATTCAAAACATGTCACTCGCTCTGCTGAAAGCATTTTACGTGTATCAGCCTGAAAATCTTGAGTGAGCACAAAAAAGACAAAGACGTCAGTCCTGCATCGTTCCCCTTTTCGTCATCTAAATAGATAGCCTTAACTCAGGTATACGATATAGTAGTGACAGTAGGAAGGCCGATGAAGGTATAGTTCTAACAAAAATTGGAATAATGGCGCCATTCGGCCTATATCTTAACGGACGCCGTTGCACCCTGCCTCATTATGGAGCAGTTATCCTTGTTTTGCAGCTTCTGTCACAGTGAACTCGCTGCAGTGGTCAAACCATTCCACATAATTTCAATAGTTCCGTTATTTTACTTCAGTTTGTTAATTACCCTAAGCCAGATATCCTACTTTGTTCATCCTAGTACCTTATAAGAATTACAGTACTCTGTATCGTGTGCCATATGCTCTTTTTGCAGTTTAGCCGTTCGTCTGAAATCGCTGATCCATAACTAACTTTCGGATACTGCGGACACCATCTCAGAGTGACACCAACCTAGAGTTCCATGACTCAGAGAGAAAATAGAATAACCATATGGGTGTATCGATGATTTTCATAATATTCATGACCGTATTTTGGCAACATACTACAATATGTTCGACTCCATGATAAAAATAGAAAGGGATCTTTTTTTTTTTTTTTTCTAGAAAACAACTTTCGTACCTATTTTTATATAGTTCGGCGAGCTGAATCGTTTGCCAATTTTTTTACCGTATTGATAACTGCCAAAAATAGTGCTCCTTTTTTAGTTTAAATTAAAATCTGCCTGTATATTCCTACTAAAACTGATTTTTCCCAAATATGTCATATTCGCCATAACCTAACGAAGCTTCTAGCTGCCTAGAGAACAGGATAAAAATGTCGCTTCTTTTTCTAACTTTAACCTTCAACCGTTATTTCTACTGCAAAAGCATTGTATGTGTGGGTGGCAACTGCCAACGCTACTAGCGGAACACGCGCTACTACTGCGAGAAGCTCTGACCATTTCTGTTTGCTTCTGACCAATTCGTTCCATTGAATTGTCAACTAACTGAACTGAACGTAGTTGCCGCTATCGGTCTTCATGCCCTACGACTTGCTCTAGCCATGGCTTTCCCAATCGTCGTGCCGTATGTGACAACAGTCGATTCCATAAAGTACAAAGCCCATTCAACGCTTGACATTGACGTTTTGCCTTAAACGTGTTTCGACTGAGCCTGCGTATAAAACGCATGTACCCTTGCGGAATATCAAACTCCAAAAAAGCAAGTTTCAGAAAAAAGACTGTGGCAATTTAATTATTGTAAGTACACTTAACATTTACGACAACGATGTTTGAAGACCTTAAACGTTTCAGCGGGAACTTCTCTGCTACTGTATGAGGCTGCTAGTGCAACTCGACGGTCCGACAGTTCAGATACATTTCAGACTCTATCGGGTACAGTTTGATATACCATTCCCGAGTACATTCTCGGACACCCTGTGCTAGCCAATATGCCGTGTCAGGCCACTGATTATTATTCACACACGTGTCATTTTTATTAAGACTGCCTGAAACAGCTTTTCATTTTTAGCAATTATCGCTATTATTTAAGGATTGATTGTATCCATGGGAAACGAAAGTAAGGTTCATGAAGACAGCTTGCTCGTGATACTGCTACTTCTATTGCTTCATCTGCCGGATATTTTAACCTGAACAACCAAAGTAAGCAAATAAAAATATAAGCACGTTTGTTCTAACCAAAGCGGATCGACACTGCGTCATCAACTGATCTCACTGTAACAGGCTACAAAACAACCGCTCAAGGCCGTCAATCAAAGTTTAATAAAACTGAGAATCTATTTGAGACTCAGCAATGCGCTAAATGGAAATGAATCAAAATGTATTTCGAGTATTTCTTATAATTATCTTATAGAGCACAGCGCTTTTGCGAAACCAAAAAAATTTGTATATCCGCTTAATATGGTAACTTACTTAGGAGATGTTTTCGTGATCTTGATAGATAGAGTCATTTCAATTTTACGATTTGTCTCAAAAAATGCCGTCGCTTCTTTGCGACTATAAATACTTTGTATTTTATATTTTTACGTTTATTAAATACAATTTTCGGATAAATTCGGTAACCTTACATTTCAAACCCATTAACTTCGAACAAAACCTTGTTGTGGTTCAACTAAGCACCTAAACCAACATTGAGGACAAATTCTTCTATAGCTTCGCTCTAGTTGTTTCAGTACATAACCGGTGCGCGTCGTCCTTCCATTAGGTTAATCTGTTTTGCCTTGCAATCTTTACAGATGGATTTTCTTTAAACGCTGCACAAAGCACTGCTCTGAGTAATATGTCCGAGTTTGTCTTGCAAGCGGTCCCTGTTTTCCGTGGCCAATTCGTTGAAGCTACAGCAAAGCCAATTTAGGTTAGGTCGCGCATAACCGTTATCTCCTGTGGCATAAGTTTGTTCAACTTTATTTTACATAATTCTTTTCTAATAATGATTCAAGTGACCCTTATCAGTGCTGAGTGGTAAACGATAACAATTAAATCCTGTTTTAGATCTTATCGCTTGTTATTAGCGAATAATAGAAGGGACCTATCGATGCTTAGAACACAGAAGCTATTTCGGACAAATCCTAAATAGATACATCCATAAACCAGTTAGACTTCTCCCGCTGTGCTGAACGCATCCAGCACAAACACAAAAAAACTATTGTTGGCCACTTCTTATACTGGACAAACCTCGTTGCGCAAACCCCTGGCCTCTCAGCTTCCTTTTTTCTACAGAGATTCTCTTCTACTTCGTTATCGTTATCTTCACAGGTGACAACGAATAATTGGTGGAACACAAAGAGTACAAATGCGTTCACATACATATTCTAAACAGATACGTATAGCCAATGTTTTTGCTTAGTGCACACATTGGCAACGCCAGACCGTTAACGTGCCTGCCTGAGTAGTTGTTATGATAATAGCATCCAGGGGAGCTTTCGTAAATAGAAGATATTTACTTAGGTGGAACTTATCAGTATTCCTGAACTGAGCTGAACTCTTAATACCACAGTGCTCTCACTCACAAAAATAATAGGCAATAAGTTAAAGGGCGCTAAATGGGGCCGCCGGTTAGCTACGGATTGAACTGATTCTAGATATGTATAATACAAGTAAATATAAAAAATATTAACAGGTTTTGCATACATTACCCTTTACGCTATCGTTTAGCTTCGTTTATTTCGAACCATCGTTATTTGAGCTACTTACCAACTGCCCATTGCACAATGATAAAATCATCGTAATTTGCCTTGAAGAGGTAGACGCTGGAATATAGTACTGATCATGACCATCCACTGGCCTAAACGGACTAGCAAAAAACCAAAGTGTCCAAACGCGTCCCGATGAAATAATTACATTCAAGCAGATAAGTAAAAATATCGTCCGCCTTTTTGAATACCAAAAACTGACGCAGTAACGAAGGTCACCGACCAGATCTCTCTAGTACTACTAAGATAGACGGCTATTAAGATTCACTGATGCTCACCACAGTATGTATAACCTCTTTTTGTAAATCTATTTTCGACAGCGCTACTTGGTAGACTTATGAAATATATTTAGAAGCTAAGATTAGTTCATTAGCTAGAATGGGAAGGCATGTACACAATCAAATATTATAATACTGTGGAAGCTCGGTGGCATAATTACTCCGTTCCTAGAAATTATTTCCTATCTTTCCTTGCAGTCTTTTGCATTGCACGACGCAATGTTGGTTATGGTCACGGATGAAAATTGTATTTGGGAACCGTGTTATTAAAGGCCTTGAAGCTTTACATTTTATACAAGAAAGCGATATGTGAGCGATATATTCAGTCATCTTAGCAAAAAAAATCATTTATCGACAAATGACAATAAAAAGCTGTTCGCTAATCGTTGTTGGAAATTGGTTTTCGATCGGTTCACCCAAGATATAATGGTAAATTAGCAGGTTGTTCTGCTTGTAGCTCCTAACTGCTCGGATGCCTTAGGTTGTTTCCCCGTGCTGTTCTCAAGTTAATAGCTTCCACTAAACAAGGCCAGAGATGGGACTATATCAAATGTGGCAATTATTATTTCCCCATCTTTTTAACTTAATTGGTTTAGAGCTTAAAGAGATTAAATGATATTTTTGGTGCATGACGTATCATCCTTTAGACATATTCGACTGTAGCGCTTCTTCTTGTGATTGTTTCAGTAACCCAGTGATAACAGAGGAACTTCAGCCTATTGTCTTTAATTTATCCACCGGAGAGAAGGTTTCACACACACATTATTTGACTAGGCCAGATCTTGGCTTGTGGCGATTCCTTGCGATTTCACATACATCTCATTAATATATATATAGCGTAATGTTGATTGCAGTTGTGTGAATCAACGGTACAATTAGGTTATAACTGGCCAGTTTACAAAATTCAACTATTTCGTCGATCTAAGTTGTTTCGTCCAAGATAAATTTGCACTGCGTCAGTACCAATCATTCTCGACTTTTGACCATTACGCATCACTTAAGCACTGCCAGCGGCAGCAGTAGCATACATGCGGCTGTCGTTCGCTGCCTCTCCCTCCCACCTTCAGGTCAACAGAGAGGCCTTGTACTGCTTACTGCATACAAAAGAGGGTCCATTCGTTTGATAACGGAATCTAGTGTTCCATCTCTTTATGTTAGTCCATGTAATCTTCGACACGAACCGAGCAAGCACCGGCCACAGCACGGACTCATTTATCTACTATTAGTGTAGAGGTGTACCCCAGAGCGGTTATATCTCTTAGATATCAACGCTACAAGGTGCGATGGTACTACGCCTATCCTATACATACACACGCATGTTGAAAGTTTCTTTTTCTTTTGCCTTTTACAGGCGCATTGTCGGTATCCGCCATGAATGTCACATGACACCGATCCTAGCACGTTCGTAATTGTTTCCAAGTGTTGCATTATTTGGTTTCATGGAAACCTAAACAATTCCACTGCTTTTGGTTTTATGATGATGTACAGCATTATTTTGCCACTCCGGCAAATATAGGAAACGACAAAAATCTGTTTTCCAGATAAATAGTTCAAGCAACTAATCTATCTATGCGTACCACTACAAGGTTTACTAGCACTATGTTTGGAAACGTATGCAAAAGCTAAATGGAACCGTTACTTTAAATAATTCTCAGGCGAAAGAACGAACAAAGCCAAATGTTGTGATCGCAAAGATGCGCATCCCTTATGTCAGCTGGAAAAGAACCCCTCAATGATGCCACTTGATGTTATTAAATATCTCAGCGGAATCACCAAACAATTTTTGTCCACGATTGACGTGACCCATTCACATTCGAAGTGAATGCTACCGCAAATCAGGATCAGTCAGGAACATGTTGGCAATGGCTGAAAGTCCGATCTTGATGTTGTAGCGGTACATCCAGCGACCGTTGACTGAGAGGAACGGATAATGTTCATTATTCAACGACAGCTGTGACGTCGGAGGTTCAACGGTGACAGAATGGTTCATATCAATGCTCTGTACCGGATCCGAGAGAATCACTTAACATCACCATTCTATTCGATAAGATTGCCTATCTACCGTAACGGTTTTTGAACGTTACAATATATAAAACGTTTATTTAGTTCTTCTAAAATTCACTTTTCTATTGGGATGTCAGGTATTTTAATATAATTGGAATCGACTGCCACACGGTGGCGTGGCTAATTATGACGGTGTTGAAATGAAGAAAAACAATAGCCAAATTGAAGTCGGCTTTGATTGCTTCTTGGGGCCACGGTACTCACACTTGAGCAACATAATGAAGTAATGACCTTACTTCGCTTTACGTAAAGCTGTATGACATGCCCACAAAATTCGCTGAGTATTTCAAGAAGGCCTTCGTTGTAAAACGCTGACATCATTTTTATTAAATCAAAAATTATGCACAGTGCTATTAGGTCGTTCGTTTTGAACTTTGGACTTTTTTTGTAGACTGGGCCGCCTTCAAATATCAATAGTTACCTCCAAAGTTCTTCCTCGCATACGCATACAAGGACATACACTACTCTATGCCATGTCACTTGTACCTGGTAAGCAGATCAGACAATACCAACTTATAAAATCGTTTAATAGAGAAAAAAACATCAGTTCGGTACCGAGAAACCACCATGAGTATAAAATTGTACGCTTTGCTAATAGCAATACAGTACGTGTCGGAAAACAATTGGCGCCGGTGGCATATTCACAAGCTTCGTTTAGCTAAATGCTATTCTTTTACGGAATATGCACTTAACTAAATATATACAGATTCGAACCAAATGCCCCGTACAGGTCAGTCAACAGTGGTTATTGTCTTCAGCACGTGTACCTTACGCTACACTAAATTGCACACAGCAAATGCTCGAGAATTATACATTTTAAAATTATATATAATGTAGCTACCCAATTGCAGCGACCTGTGTGACCTGATATATGATAAGCTTCAAACATTAACTTCTCGCATGTATACATATATATAAAGTGCCGCACACGTTGCTGCGATCGGGTAGTTCAATGACTAAACAAGCTTTCCGTCAGTGCTACAACCCATTTGCAATTAAGTCGCTAAAGAGTTGCTTTTCCTATTAATATCGTAGGTAATATTGAACGATTTAGAGAGCTTTATAATGAGACAAATCAGCGTAACGATTGAGGTGTTATTTACACAGCGTAGATAAATATGTCTAATACATATATATCGGAACAAACACAGATGTATGATATTATATTACTCGAAATAGGTATATGCCGTGTACTGTAGTGAGGTGGCGCGGATTGCCATACTTCGACTGTGTAACGTTGAGTCAAACGAAAATCAACCACGGCGTACCAAGGCATTTGGACATGAATGAGTCGGTTTCTACACAGGATGTTCCGAAACGCGAAATAAAATTTTTGAAGAGAGAACTTTTAAACTTAGCTTGACTTTTCACATGTCGGTCAAGCGTAAATTGTTGTCACACGAAAATTTTATAAGGACCCCGAACTTCAGGCAGATAATATTTTCCGATAATAATTTCCTAAGGAGACCGTGCAGCGCCATCGTTAGTGAATGTTGAACTAGAAAAAACAGCGTTTCTAGTTATACACATATGCCGCTCATTTTTCTTGAAAATACTATAAAATTTTCAGTTAAGTTGGTTTACAGCATGGTTGAACTTCAGCCGCACATACTAACACAAAGAAATTGATGTCAGTCGAGAATTCTCACTAGACTTTACTTGCCTACGTAGAAGTATTTTTTTTAAAACTACTGTTTATTATCTTCGCTCAGTTTTTGAAAAATCCGCTCACCATAACTTTCTGTCCGAGACTTTTTCTAGTTTTATTGCTATTTAATATGATAATCTACATTTAATAAAAAAAAATTTTTTAACCAAAATGATGCTCCTCAGTCCCGAGAAATGGTTGTAGAATTCGCATCATGTCCATCAGTGTCATGACTTTTATTTTTTTTCCATGATTTTGCTGGTAGAACTGCAACCAGAGTAACATCATCAGCGGTCAATGCCTTCGAGATCGTTCATTCCGTAATTGTGGTAACGGCCGTCAACGGTCAGCCGCTGATCACCACGCCGACCGCAGCGACACCAACGCCATAGGATTCAACCAACGTGAGCTAAAGGTGTATAGTTACAGCAATAGCAGCAGTAGTAAACGAGCAAGAAGATTCGCTCTTTCCCTGTTAGCTCCTAGCATCGTATTTTGGAGATGCTGTTGCCCATTGCCATCACTGCATATTGCCGTTCGTGAAGGCATCGCTCTTCAATGCCACCTAGTAACTCTGAGGTTTAACCACCGCCGCCGCAGCTGGCGCCGTCATCGCCATTTTACGATAAACCTTTATTATTTTCATCATCCTCTTCCTTCTACTCAACCTTATCGCTGCTGCCTCTGAGTCATCGTCTATTACTATTATCCTTATTCTATCATTATTACAACGGATAGAATCATCGCACGCATTCGTCATCTGCTGCATTTTATTATTTGAATAATATAGCTTTTAACATCCGGTTCAACTGTAATCAAAAAGCTATAGTCACTGATCGGAGCAACGGATCCTATACAACACAGTAAGTAGCTATCTACTAGCTAAACTAGTACGACGCAATAAAGCATTTTTGCTAGTTCGTTGACCATATCAATATTTGAATCGACTCTAACAGAATACTACAGATATTCTCTGTTTTTTGTTAAATTTGTAAACACCTACTTACAAATACACTACATATTAAATATTTTAAATGTAATTTCATGATTAAAATATTTATCTATTTTGGTCGGTGTTGACTGTGATTCATCATAGACCCTGCTTGCTGTTCTTATTTGCACTGACCGATTCTCTGCTAAAAGAAGTGCGTTCTGGAGTGCGTAGGCATTCCAGTAAGTTCATGTAAACCCTAACCGCAAGAAACGTTTACGATGATATACTGATAATTCATCTAAAGTAGATTATTTAACAAGTCAGATTAGTTGCACCCGGAGAGCAATGACACACAAAGCATTAGGTTGTCGGGATGCATGCGAAACCGGTACTGTCACAAATTTTCGAGTTCAAAGTATCTAAGATTGATATTGTTATACTCGTATGAAACGTTCCTCGAAATTACTATCATGGTTTTTCTATAATACGTGTACATTTATGTAGCTATGAAAGAAACTGCAAGATCTTACCGACCGTTTCTGTTTTTCTTCCCGCCGACCCAGAAGAAGCCAATTAAACTAAAAAGAGTTCACTCATAGCATAGCGCTTAGGTATCATTCAACGAAGGACATTTCAATGACCTCTGTAACGATGCCTCACGCAGCAGAAATATAAAGCCCTGTCCTACATTCTAAATAAAAATATTTCTGCTTCACTTTAAAAAAAGCCGTAACATTTGCGCTTAGCGTGCAGAATTTGTGACAACTGTTTGTACTCCGTTGTAAATTTGTTAGAAAAAAAAACATCTAATCTGAAGCATAAGTTCTCTTTAGTTGTTAATATCTAGCAAAATACATAAGAAACTAAATTAAAGCAATCGACCTTACTTGTTTGATTTATCAAAATGACATCCGTTGGCCAACTCGAGTGAGTGCGGCTTACTTTCTTTAATCAATTTAGCACGTTCAGTTGTTTTAACTTTATTATTAGCAAGTTTTCGTAACCACTTATTTTTACGTATAGTAGGAAGGACCTGCCCAACTGGGAATCCTACTGAAATTCATTTCAAGTTTTTCCAACAGACCTAGGAAACGGCACAGCAACTGCACATGTTAGTACTAGCCCAAACCATAATAGCATTATACCTTATTTTTACTTTATTCTTTATTTTGCCAACGCTGAGATTTGAACCACCGTTACCATGACAACACACTCCAAGGGATGCGCGTTACCCAACTGGACCGCGCTGTCTTTTAATACAATCTGTGTACATAATCAATGCGGTGCGGTATGACTAAAACAAGTTTGCCATTAGTACAGTAAAAGTTCCGTAAACTCAGTTCAGGTGATCACCACAAAGTGAGCATTTATTATTTCTCTGTATATATATTCTAGCAAACAATATAATTAAATTTTCTAAATGGATTTGAATGAGACAAACGACGAATCATTAAAGAGGTCACAATTATGGTGTAGTTGTACCGTTCAATACTGTAACAGCTCGCCGCTATGGCATGCCGTCATACCCTGAGAATGTCAGCAGTTCAAACAGGATAGTGCACCAGGTGAGGCGTCTATAGAAAAATCTGATTTTTCTAGCATGACTTTTCATTCGGGGTATAATCCACATGTTGTTCAAGAAACCTTACGTTGCAACACGAAAGTTATTAATATTCGTTATTAGTAGTCATTTTATCGACAATCATCACTCATTGGACAACTTCTAGTTTTTTAAGTTTTGTAATGCTGGTACAAATCTTTGTGATAATAAACGGCATGATATACACACAGTTTGAATACTCGTTCGTACTTCGAATAGAATCTAGAATCTTTTTCCTTCAAGAGTTTGTACACAACAAGGATTTTTACTTATAAGACATGGAAAATCTATCTTCCAGATAATGAAGCCGCAAAAAACAAAAGGTCGCTAATCTAGCGAGCAGTTACGACAGACATTTTTGGAAGTTGAAAATCGTCGATGAAAATAAATAATAGCAACTCTGATTGACGCGTTGTTTAACACGCTAGAAAATAGATTTGTCAAATCATGTTGTCAGCAATACTACGAGAAATACGCAGCACTCACCTGTTTCACACAACGTCAATTTAGATTAGCCGTCCCGTGGTTGTGGCTGTAGTTGTTAACACAATTTAAATATATTTTTAACTTTTTACAAAATGACTTCCTGCTTTGTCGTTAGTGTAGAAATTTCAAAATGGAACTTGTTCGTAGTAACCTAGCTTTTCGCATTGTTTGGCCTCCTTCCGTTGATGTTGTTATTTCCGGAGAAAAAATACTTTTCTGTTGTGTTTTATTTTCCTCGTTTTTCTTTGTCTTGAATTAAACTTTGAAGGTCGATGATGACGATTATCATAATAACCGAAATGCTGGTAAGCTACGGTACAACACAGACGGTATCAGCCGTAGCGGTGCTACTAGCAATGCAAATAAAAGTAAAACAGACCGGCAAAAATGACCCCAACGATATTACAAATATTAGTCAGAAAAAAGTGACAAACGGACGGTGATGCTGACGTCGTTGATTGTGAAAACAATGGTGGTGATGATGCAGGCGTTGCTGCGACGGCTATTGACAACCAAAAGTCATGAAGCCAAATTCGATAACACAAAGAAGCTCGATGTCCACCGTTCATCACAATACCGTTGTGCTTCTGTTGATCAAAACTCCGGCAACAAGTTTTTTCCCCTCTGTTGGCCGCTTCTTTCCGATGACTAAATACTCGAAACGTCGACCGCAGAAATGGGACGTTAATGGCTAACTTGGAAAACTTAGGCGAATCTATTAAGCTACAAGGTTAAACAAACAGCCAAAAGTTGCATTTGTTATTAAACCTAAAAAGAGTAAAAAAACCTAAACCAAGATAAACTTATTCTTCGCATGAAGAACACAAGCAACGCTACATATAGAAAAGATGTACTGTCGCATTGACCCTCGTTCGTTTTCGACGTATGGGACCCGTAGACGGCAGCTATAAGATGTATCCTTTATAGCAGTAACATCGTTGGCTTTTCGCAATAGCAGCAGGTACAGCTGGGTGTAGGTCGTAACACACACGGTGACCAGAAAATAGACACATTCGCTATACACTTTGGTTTAATTTGATCGGAAGAAAAAATACCAAAGCCCAATTCCTGCTGTCCCACCTGGTGCAGCACCTTCAAGCATCATCATCATCATCATCAGCATCAAGTGGGGAAGGTAAGAGGGGAGCACAACTTAAATCACTGCACACGTGGAACTGGGATGGTGACACAAAGAACGACAGTCAACAACAATAGAAATCAGCTTAAATGACCGTCGATTGTCCAGTCGAGCTGGTCTGCTTGCTTGTTGCGTACAGCTATGGCCATACACAAATTAATCGGAATAGTGAGGATTCTCTAAATTGCAGGTTGCTAGTTGGTTACCAATCGGCCATGTTCTTCGCCGTCTTCTATGCGGCTCTCTGCGTGCATTCACATAATTGCCGCTTTCATCTGCAGCTGATTCTGTCTAGCCGCCTGCCTGACTGACTGCCTGCCTGTCTGAATTGTGTGTGGCAATCGTTTCTATTAGCCATAAAGACCTTCTTTCTTTCGCTCTCGAACACTCTTTCCCTCTCCTCGCGTTTTCATCTACAGTTTCAAGAACTCCATTCATCCAGCGGCCAGATTACCAGCACCAGCAGGCTGGTGTCACATCCCCCGCAGACACGTTCAAAAGAAGACAGACAGAGGCTCTTCGCGATTGATCTTACTTGATCACTCACAGCAAGGCAGCACTATCTACCACACCAAGGTGATGATGATGATGGCCACGAGCACCTTCGTTCCACCATCGCATAAGTAGATGAACAGAAAGATAGACAGCTTACGCTAACTACAACCCGAACTGCAGGACAAGGAGGAGCAGTGGCAGCAATACGCAAAATAGAGACACAATATCAGATAAGCAGACACATACAGGCAACAGGAGAAGGAATGCTACCAGCTACTGTGGCAACAGTCACAAGAATGCGTTTAAGACTGATGACAATTGACTAAGTCCTTGTCGGACTTCACTGTTTTTTTTTTGTCCGTCACTATATCTCATCTTTTCTCAATTGTTGAAGTCAAAGTCGTGGTTTCAAGTTGCTGCTTGCTGTCGCCACAGTGTAGTTGTTAGCTTTCTTAAACCCTCTTATTTTTCGAACTGGCGTTGGCTGACGATCGTAGCGCCATCTGCACAGCTGATATCTTGCGCTTTCCTACCAGCAGAATGTAAGCGTAAGCGGCAAACACACTTCGCGGGAAGGTTTAAAAAATAGAGGGAGTCTGTAGAACCAATCAGGGTTAACTGTATCTGCACTATCTACAGAAAACAAATAATATATAGTTGTGAATGTGCATGAAGTCTACTACCGTTGTCACTATTTTCTTTATTATTAACACACAAAACGTAACCATATTACAATTTCAATTGAGTTTTCTGCACAAGCTTTACAAAAGCTAGCCACTCAGATATACTCTAAAACTCTAACAATCATTGTAACAATTGTAATCAAATATGTCAAAATAACATGTATGCTAATCTTCATAATAGTGACATCTTCCGGTCCACTATAATTTGCACAGAGTTGACCATACAGCTCCAACATATTAAATAGGTGAAATGTTATTGAGTTTTTCTTGTTATCGGTTATGAGAGTCACCTATTAAGTGGATTCCAAGGTTTTTTAACGAAATAGATGCATAAACAATGCGACATGTTCACTATCTATATTCTCCACTATAAATGAAGCGTTTCTATCGATTTTTTTTGTTGCGATGTAAACACGATGATCGTGTTTATATCTATATTCGCATGTCTTTGGCCACTGCAAGTCAAAGTGAAATCACATGCTATACAATAAGCGAGTGGCATAGAGAGTGTAAAAGGGTTTTGTTAGTAGAGTGAGCTTGGTAAATGCCGTTGGAAAATGGATCTCTCATCCCGAAAAACCGTGCAAGTCCTTAGCAAACTTGACCAATTTTGATATTTGGTCGCGTACATGTAGATTAATATAATGAAAGCTTGCATATGTGAAAAAATACTACAGACAAAAGTACGACATAGAAACTATCTATTTGTTTTGTAAGAATAGATATCGACTTGCTGGGATAAATGTATAAACTGTCTCGTTGGCACAAAATTTACTCTGTTGACGGTATCTATGTTTATGCAGCATGGTATTGAGTTGTTTCTATTTAACTTATGAATCGTATCGTGTTAACTACGTTAATGCGCTTGAGAACGCTCTCACGGATACCAATATAGAAAATAGCGTAAACCGGTGGTTCTATTATATGTCTAATGGTAACTTTTTTCCTAGATTTTTAAAAAGGCAAATTTTCTCTTGATCTTGATTAGAAGGTTCAGCAGCAATTCGAAAGGCCCAACCTGAGATGGGCGCTAATAAAAAAAATTTTTCATTAAAATCACGACGAGCATTCATTCACTTTTTCAGTGGAAACGCGACGATGAGAAAAGATGTCCTTGCGACAGGGAACAGTAGTTAATGAATTTTCTACGTACCTTGCAATTCCACGAAGGATAGACAAAATTCAGCAGGAACTGCACAATACAATTGATAAATAAATCAGTGAACAGCGTCACTTTTACTAAGTAAATATCGGTGGTTCTTTGAATGGTGACCTATTATCCCTATAGCCTGTAGCAGAAAATTATCCCGTTATATAATTCACCTTGCACAAGATCTACTAGATCGTCATTCAAAATACAAGGGATAAGTCTACCGTTGAAGCAAATGCTGTCAATCCTTCTGAAGCCGCATGTCTACTCCATATACTGTAAAAGTAGACATTAAATAGACGGCGAAGCTTAAAAAATTAAAGACCTGTGTCGTAAAGCGCTCCCAAGCTTTAAAATCAATGCAGTGATGCTGTAAATTTTTTCACAGATTCCAGTAAAATCTTTAATCTCAATCTCTCTTGTTAAATTTAGTCATATTTCTTTTAATTTTCCTTGCCAGTGGCTCAGATAGTTTGAGAAAAGACATTCATTTATAGTTCGGGCAAATAAAACTTGCCAATTAATAACTAAACAATTCAAATAATAGAACAGGTTACACGCTTACTTTTTAGGTAACTTTAGGTAGGTTCTTTATAAAGTATTGCTATAAAAGCGGCGAACAAACTAAGATATTCAAAGCAATGAATAAGGCGTTCTGAGAATACACAAAATAGGCATCTGCATTGTAATTTTATATTTTAGTTGTTGGAGGAGAGCCTGAAGAAAATTTAATAGCTTACAACGACGTTAGTACTGCGCTGGAGGTAAACGACTGAATTCAATGACACCTAATTAGAAATCTATTTCCTATACTTGAATAACAATAGACTGATTAGTGTATACAATCATTAATTAATGGACTGTTGTGAATGTACAGCTACTCAGTAAATAGAACGGCTACTCCATGAGCTATCATTGAAATCTTACGTCAATTAAGGCTCTTGTTTTGATATGTAAAGGCATAAACCTTACGAGTAGTTTTGTCGAAATTACTGCATACCCCCAAATCGACAGAAGAGAGTATTCTAATGTCATAAAAGCACACCCATTTACTTAATGTACGTGGTAATCGCACATGTTAAAAACGGTTAATTTTGCGAACGGAGTATAGAATAAGTGCTTTGCTTAACCCTTCGTGATGGACAAGATGACGCTTGATCTTTTATAATTGAAGCAGTGTTATACTGTAATGGTAACTAGAGCTTCACATGGCTGCGCCTGTAAGGATGGCAGTGATTCGGAAAAAATGTGTCCAGCTAAAGAGATGAGAGGGACCATCCACAGTGAGGATAGCTGCGCTTGTTAATGACTGCGACGTCAAAATGTACCAGTCCATTTTGATGGTAATTGTTATGCAAAAATTGAGAATCAGCTGGTTGCCCTTTTCTGAGGATCTCGGCTGATAAACCGATTTTTATTTATGATTGATATTTTGAATTTTTCTCTTTGATTCTGTATCTCCGGTCAAAAAAATACAACTCTGTTAATAGCGTCAAGCAGTCATCTGTATTTTATCTGTAAAACAAACGAGATACAAATGAATCGGTAGCTACTTTGAATTCCGAACGAAATCAACAAACATCACCTATTATATCTTTTAACAATTTTCGATCATATTCCATTGCAAGCATGTGCATCATGAGGTTTAGTCTAGTGCACATCTATGAAGCGCAAGATGCTTTGATTGGCGTATCGCGTTGACTGGCGAAAGTTAATCAGAAGGAAAGGTAAGTTTTACAGTTAAAAATAGCTTTACAGTTACGACCAGCCTCTGCTTCAGTTCTAAATCTCTATTTTGATTCATTAGAACTCTTTTATTTTTTTAGACATCCCCTGGCCGATACTATCGCACAAAATCCGACTTTGCAACCTTTTTGTATACTGCTCCGGAAACTTTAAGGTGCATGTAACTGTCCTCGTATCCATCTGATCTCCATATGTATATATCCTTAACTTTTATTCCCTTACTAAGATGTCCTGAATATGAATCTTGCAGATACTCAAATTTGAGTGCACGATTTATGCAAAATTGGATTATAACACTAGGCTCGCTACCGCTTCAGCCGTCACCATATAGCTGTTTTGAAGTTTGTCCATTTTTTACTGGGCCCAACCCTTAAACTTCCCTCCGTTATTACTGTATCGTTTTTGCGCAACCAACCGTTTATCATAATAACAATAATAATAATAATATAAGCCATTGCAACCCGTATACGAAGTTTTTTCAAAGAGAGTTTAATAATACTATTTACGTGCAGCCAAACACCAATATGGCAAAACTAATCTCATGAAGGCCGATCGTAAAACGACTAAACTTGATTCCGGCGAGACGATTACCTAAAGTTCTATATATATATATATATATATATTACTCCAAACTAACTTACGTATTCGTGCTACAGATTTAAAGAAGAAAGTGGCGTGCACCTCGGGATCAACAGGACGGGGTCACCTTAGTTGGCTCTACCCGTCCCGAGTGAACTGGATCACTGATGGGGAGGGTTAGAGTCCCCTAGTCTTGCCTGTGAACCCGAGATGTTAGCGTCATCTTCCTCTTCTGAGAATCTGTTCACACTGACTTCCAGTAGTCAGTTCTTTTTTGAAAAAAGCCCCCTGGCAATCTCGTTCCCGCTTTGCCAAGGCTCACAAGATGTGCATATGTAGTTCTCCCAAGCCCCTCAGCCCCTTTGTCAAAGCATTTTTATCTACAATCAATTAAAAACAGAGCAAAAATATATAGCAAATACGCTGTACTTATGGTAATTCATTACTGTTTTAAAAATGTCCTACCAAATTTGCAAATTATGTCTGATATGCATTTTTCCAATGAATGAATACCAATAAATGTGCTTAGAAAGCTTTATTAATATGGCATTAATGAATAGAAAATAAACCTTTTCACACTATGAACCTATAGACTCACTTATGTACTATCGTTCAGCCTTCCATGGTCCTTTTACGTCCACGCATCTTTACCTCCTCGAGTTTGACTAAAACTGCTCCTCCTGGTTTATTCCCCATAGCATGACGGTATCCAACTAAAACTTCCTTAAATCTAAAATACATTACGACAGCATATATACATATGGAATCAGTCGCCGGTATTATACAAAGATAAATAAACGACCACTCATATAACTGAGTGATAATTTGACTTGCCAATGCCACCTATGAATCGAGCCTGTCTAGTTCACAGGTAAGACAGTGTTTAAGTGCTAATTCATATGCTGTCAAAGGCGGCTGGAAAAATTATATCAATGAAGTTTTTGACTTCTCTACAGTATCTTTAAGCAATGCCTTATGTTCTCTAAACTTTATGAGCCTTTTAAAAAGGCAGCGAGAAGCATGTCAATAGACAAGATATCATCCAAGCATTACCTATCTTCAAGAAGTGAATGTGTACTGGCGAATGCCCTTTCCAATACGTAAAGATCGACAGCCTTCTCTTCGACCTTTTCTGATACTCCACTAAGACCTAAATCGATGACCGCTACATTGGGTTCTTCTGTTGTCGACGGCAAAAGCAATGTGATGAAATTGGAAGTGGTCAAATCTCCATGCACGATGTGACTTTTGTGCATTAGCCCAATGATTTCACCCACCTAGGTAATCGAAAGCGATGTAGTTAGTTTTCAAGTTTCATGCATTTCTTGTGAATAAATACAAAGTACTTTCCCATTGTTTTCTCCGTCATGTGTAGATATAATCACGAAAGAATTAAGTTTTTACAAGCGATTTTTCGGCAAACTTTGAAATTTAATGATCTTTAAGCTATGCGCCGTTAACAAATTCATTTAAAGCGGTAAATACTCCAGTCCTTTAGAAACTTCTGAATGAAAATCAATCGAAAACTAAGAAGGAAAAACATTTTTTCACTTTTTTTGTTTTTTGGTCTCGAAAATCAATACTAAGTGGTTAAGTTTTTGTTTTTAGAAGGTCACAGCGCTGCTCAAATAGATTGGCGATTGGTGAAAACAGGTCGTACGTGAGTGCTGTGAACATCTGAGGAACGGATATTGAAGTGCTGAATACCAGAAAAGGGGTAACTAGGTATAGGGATTCGAAGGATAAAAACAAATTGCCACAATCGGGAAGGCTTTCCGCGAAAGGAGTGCTCGTTATCTATAAGTTCTGTCGACCAAAACTGGCATTCCACATGTAACGTGTTACAAAATTTTAACGGAAGTCCTGAAAATGCGTAAATTGCGTAATAGATGAGTCCCCCGTGAATTAACTTCAAGCCAATTGAAGACGCATGTGATGTATTCCACCTACAACTTGCGATATTTTAATTAAAAAGACAGCTTAGTAAAATACAGTCGCCATAGATAAGGCATGTTAAATTTCAATCGGAAAAAAAGCAGGTATGAGAATGACCTTGCCTTGGAGAGAAATAGAGTTCAATGGCAGTGTTGAGTAGGTTCGGACGTAAGGTAATTCTAGTACTTGCAATAGACATCAAGAATATTTACTATCATGAGATACTTATCGAAAATGAAACACTGAATGCAGCCTGCTAGGAGTTCCTTAAGAAATTCGCAGACCGTTGGCGTGACAATCCAAAGCACGCAATCTGGTTACTTGATAATAACGTCAAACCTATTGCGCAAATTACTTTCTGGATTAAGCAGAGAAATATCCAACATAGGCTTCAAACTACTTATTCCCCCAATCTAAGTCCGTGTGGCTACTAGGGCTACCATTCCTCAAAAAAAAAAAAAAACGAATTGGTTATCGATCTAATTCGAAAAGCCGTAGATGAAGTAACCAGATATAGGAACGCGAATAGTATATGGCTATTAAGAAGCTGGCAGAGTGCTGAGGTAGGTGGATAAGATATAAATGAGAGAATCTCTAACACATTAAAAAAATAATCGTTCTAACCCAAATAAAGCAAAAAATTGAAAATTTCAGATTTCACCGGGTTTGCTTGTAAAGGGATACAACTTACTCATAACGGGTCTTTTATAATACTTGTTTTAAATCTATCATTTTGTTAGCAAATATTCGGGGTATTGTGAACTAAGATATTGTATGCGTCTTTTATAATTAGCACCTACACATGACCAACAGTTCTTTGTGCTTAAGCAGGCATAATAAATTAGCTAACCTTTTGAAGCAATTTGTCGATCGCATCATATTTTGAGTCGACCTCTAAGTCCTTTAGGCATTCTCTTAGAGTTTGTCCCAGCAGTTTTTCAGTGACTAAGATTCTTTTTTGAAGGTTACAGTGGTAGAGAGCTGGAACTTTCACTCCCGCTTGCCGGCAACGAAGTAAACTTCGCGCTTCGTTCTTCATACGCTCCTTTAAATCGGAAATCAACGCAATTTAAGAAACGCGTGACGTAAGAAACATCAGAACACGTTTACCAGGAATTTTTGGTTCTCTCAGTCTGTAGTCAAGTAGCTTATAATGATGGATGCTCTTGTTCACTATATAGCTGAGACATAAACATTATTACATCTGCTGTATATATTGTCAAATTTATCGCTTTTAATTAATATCAATACTTTGTTATTAAAGTTCGCAACCGTTTACTGAGTAAGGCTAATTAATAAGATTCCGGCCTACCTTGCACATTAAATATTCGGAAGCATGTTGTATGTCTTCATGACTATCGCACTGGTTGTTCGTGGTGCATCGCGAGCACTACATTGTCCAATAGATTAATACGGGATAATTGTGAAACGTACACGTAACAGTTATTTCTGGGTTTACTCGAACAATATATTTACCTTGGTAAGATGTTCGTCCAGCTGGGGCAGGCGGTATGTCTTAACGAATCTTTGTTTAAAAATCGCTGGCCGACCACAAAAGGTACCTTCGTACACCTTAGCCTCGGCCCCTTGAATCAAGAACGACGTCGCCATCGGACTAAATCTACAAGAAAGAAGATCCATTCTTTGACTGTTATTTCTCATGCAATCGGTAAACGTATTCAAATATAATTTTCTTCCGAACATTTTAAATGAAAAATTTGTGGAATTCATGTCACATGGGCATATAACTTCTAAATTTTGCAACTTCCGTTACACAGTCCACCTTAAACCACAGATCATATCAGTTATTTAGTGTAACCAATTTAAAAAGGTATACATTTCCACGTACTTGCATTTACGTACGCTTGCGTTCAGCAAGCCTAAACTTTATTATCCATTGTTTTTTTCCACTTAGTCTTTGGTAAGGGTCCAAACGTCTTCAGTGTTCAGTTACAGGTATACTATCACGTAATACGTTAGATGTGAAATTATATGAACTTTCAAACAAAATTTCAAGAATCACACACTCACTGCATGAAATAAACAATGATCTAAGTGAAAAAATCTTCCAAGTGCATCATAATTACACTAGTACCAGCTGGTCGTTTTTCGCACGCGTCAACAATTGCGTTTTGAACATCAAGCGCTGCTGGTGCTATGAGTTTCGACGAGTAGTAACTATTTAACTAAATTTTCATCATCTGTCTGACTACCCGGCACTCTTCCGCACAACAATATAATATGTAAACATTACTTTGAGCTCCAAGGCTGGGCTCCGCAATTTCTCTGACACAACAAGCGGTTAGTAACAGCCAGTGGCGGGAAATCAGTGTAGATGCCATATTTGTTTACTACTGTCAATCAAGGTGTATGTACCTCCCTGAGCATGAATTTCCAATAGGTTTTATCATAACTCAGTGCTTCGATGTAATTAAATCTGTTTATTCAGCAGTCTGGGGTAGCATTAGTGAGAGGGAAAATGGTCAACATGTTCATCCCTACAACTGGTGCAGACACGTCAATCAGCAGCCACCAATTAGTTGCTTGTTTACATTTATTTTGGCGCGCACAAATGCCGGTGTAACAACAAGCGATATAATTGTATAACGTGCAAATCGTTGGATGAGTTTAGCTTCCTATGTCGATTAGTTACCAATGTTGTCCATAATAGAGAGGTAGAGAGAAACGGTCTTCACAGAAGTGTATGATGGAAGTTTAAGTTGGCCTTTAAAGTATATCAGGATACGATTAATATGCAATTTATCAATGGTAAGTGTAAAATCTTTGTTCAATTGAATAATGAATGTTTACTTGTCTAGTTAATCTGTAGTTCAACGATCAGATGGGAGAACATAGCGTTCATAGGAACAGCAACGTTTTGTTAATATAACAAAGTTACTATTTACTCGAATTTCTATTACTAGAATTTTAACGTCGAGTCTTTAGAAGCAGCTACTTGTTTCATGATGTTTAAGATTGATTTCTTGATTATGGTTTTATGAACTATTACGATACTAAAATGAATATCTTTTCTTAGAAATCACAGAATAGCTAAGTAGTTTCCAAGAACTCGCTTGTAAAATTTTTAGAAGAAGGGTTTTTGGAAATTAGGATACAGTTATTATAGAAAGTAGGATATAACTATTATGAGTTCGACAGATACCAAAATATACTTAGTTTATGTAGCTTAAATGGAAGTACTTTTATACGAGGGAGTCACACTCTAATCATATTAAATATTGAATCACAATTAAAATTCGAAAGAAGTCTTACAAGTAGAAAAGTTAGCAGAATGATACTACTTTGAGCCTTACCTTTTCGTTTATATTTATCGTATATTTACTGGATCTGATCCCGGATATTGTAGGTTTTTCATAGATCCTAGAGCAAAAACAAACCTCATGAAATGTATTGCAATCTAAGAACTAGTGGTATTAGTATTAATTTCATTATTTGTCAATACAACTGAATTTTCTTAGCACGTATCTTGCAGTAATTGCACAATTTTGCATTGCTTGCAGGCAGCTAATATATGAACGCCTGGCTAGCCCTACAACTGTAGTACTTTAATTGTCCAGTCACAGAAAAATACCAGCCCGTTACATTGACTTACAACTAATCAGAGAATACAATTTTCAGGAGGAGTCGGCATATAAAACTCCATCTCACTCACGACCAACTCATAGAAACTCCGCTTCAAGTAAGTATGTTACGATTGACTCTGCATTGCGTGCTTTTGATTGATTGGGAAACTGGATGAAATTATGAGAAATGTCAGGAAGCTACGTTTAGCTTTGGCACAAGATTGAGATAATAGTTTTTTGTATTAATTGAGCCGATCTTTTTACTCTCGAGGGCACGCGCTGGCCACGTATGAAACATACCATTTGATAGATGTGGTGTTTGTCAAAATGCTCCATTCGATGTAATAGATTGTATTAATTACTCACCCACTCAGCTGTAAGGTAATTTTTCGCTACAATCTTTTATGAAGATCGATAATATTCAGATAATACCAATTTAAATCAATTCTCGGTCGAGGTGGATACTGAAAAAATAATTGATATTGCAGCGTGGAACGCACCAAAGGGTGCAGCGATGGAGGAAGACATTATTCTTAGGCAAAAAATCCTGCTGAAAGCAAAGAGTATCGCCAACGTTTTTGCTAAGACTTAAAATGATTACAATGGAGTGATTTTTGTTCTGAAATTTATTGCACAAAATTATTGTATGAGAGTTCTAAAAACGGTAGGATCTACCTAGTATTGAAGCATACTAAGCTTGCTTTGTCGTTTGCTGACACATATATATATATATATGGTAGGCGGCCTAAATAATGATCGTGGGCATATGGCGCCCTAAATAATAGCCGTGGGCATATACTAATTCACATTAAATCAAATTATTCAATAAGTACATACAAATCTATTACAACTGAGTCGCGTTTTTCCGGTGGAATGACTTTATTCTGCGGCCGATATTCTTTATCGCCTAGTGGGTTTAGCTCGATTGTGTGCGTATCGGGTGGTATTCCATTATACTCAAAGCCGACTGATAGGTTTCAACTCTCAGCTTTCAACGCTCGTACACAAGTCGGCAGCACTAGGCCTACACAAGCGAGGCGTCCCGTCGTTTTGACGTATACCCTGTTGTCGCTGCAACACTCGGTAATGATCTCGGCTATTGTTTTTCCCGATAGGGTCTGTGCTTATTTTTTTCCAGAGGTATATTCGCACGTACTTCTTGCGGTTTTTGTGCAAGCTCGCACACATCGTGTCTACGTACGTAAGTGCTCTGGACCAAATATTTCCGCCTGGAAAATACTGATCCATCAGATAGCAAACAGCTTCCCGTGCATTTGATAACCCTGATGGAAGTTCGAAAAGAAAGGGCCTTAGGCTGATCCGACGTCCGAGCCGCACTCTCATCCGTTTTCAAGCCAAGTAGTGTTCACATAATGAAATTACACAATTCGCCGGAATTGTTCCACCAGACAGTGCTAGACTCCTATGGCATATAGTCTTGAACCACCCAAAATCACTCAGTATGTAAAATCACCCATGCTGTGGCGAAGAATATCCTAACACCGCTGGTCCCCGTATTTTTTTTAATGCCGCGCAAAGAATTTTTATTTTATATTTATAGTTTTTATTTAGCTTTATATTTTTAGAAAGGCTCCCTTGAGTATGAGACTGGAGAAGTCGCTAAAAGTAATGCCAGCCTTTGCAAAGTGGTATCTAGAAAGTCCGTTTCTTCCGAAGGAAAGTGTTTGTGCAACTTTATTAGCTTCCCCACGTCTCCTTTGCACCGATCCTGAAATCGAACCAAGCCAGGGCTGATCCTTGCAAATGTCTTACGACTTGGTCCGGTATCCATTTTCATTCCTTGTCAAACCACTAGTACTCCTCAGCTTATCGTTTGGGATACCGTTCGCCGACCTCCATTGGGTAATATTCCCAAGCTCCCATCTGTTCGAGCAACTTTTTTGTAACTTCACTCGCATCGCTTGCCACCAAAACGACTCGCGTAACTTTGTCATCGGCTGGCAGGGATAAACGCTTCATTGACACTCTCAATGCGCTTATACAGCTATAGACGACTATTCATTTATATATTTAGGCTATAATATTTGATTTATAATGGTATATGTCGGAACTTCTTAAGTAAGATAATATTAGGCAGCTAGTGGAGGTTCTGCACTTTTGCGCATCGCCCATATAGTTGGAAATCCTATCATCAATTATGGTTAGTGATATCTTTTCACGTAGTCTCTGAAGCGAAGCAAGTAATTTATTGCAAAATTGTATTTTGACACTAAACATCCTGAATTAAATTATTCCACTTAGTAACGAGTAATTTGAACAGAACGTTTATCGAATTTCAAACAGTTTTTAAAAAAGACTAAACGAAATATCGAACACCATCGTTTTAAATAAATCAGTTACCCATAGTGTAATTGTGAAACAGATTACATTATTAGGCAGTTATTTGAATTATTGCATATACCTGTGATTCTTTGTGCTATTGCTTTCAGGTAGTGGTGCACGTAACAATTCATCAAATAAAGCCCCTGTCTCTGAAAGACAACAGCTTCACCAAATCCTTAGGCAACAACAGCTACATACTACACCAAAATCTGGTGAGCCATTTATGCCTAAGATATAGTAATTGTTAAAGCAATACTTAACGTTAGCCACAATAGATTTCTCTTGTTCATGGAGAACTTATTCAACCATCTGACTGAGTTTCAATATATCAATAAGTTGTGCAGAAACAACGTATGATTTTTACACCTAATTAATGAGTTCCGCGGAACCATCGAACTTAACATATTTACAATTCCATCTTCGTTACAAACTAGAGCCAGTTATTCCTAATATGAGTAAAGGAAATACCTCTTAGCAATCTGAGACGATGCTTGTATGAATATTAATAGTTATAAACTTGTCTTCGTAAATCAAACAGTATATCAAAGTTATAATAAATAAGTAAATAATTTCATAAACATTTTTCTAAATTATATAAAGCAGAATGGTTCTTAATTACAAAATGGTACTTTTACAGCGTATCTTAAAATATTAATTAGGGAGTGAGCAACAAAGTTCTAAGAATTTTTTTTTATATTCTACGGATAAGACCTTACAAATATACACAAGCGATTAAAAAAAGATCGGTCGAGGCAGTCCATAGTGCAAAACTATTTATTAATAGAACGTGGTGATTACTTATAAATGTAGCGTACCTATTAAATATACGTTTTCGATGAACAGCCAAAATTTTAAAATTTTATTTTTTATTATCACTGATGGTCGGAGCTTCAATAAAATAGGATTAGGTAATGGATGGGTGTAACAGGGGGCGAACGCTAATTACAGAATTTCGAACCACCCGATCATTGTCAACTTATTTTATGCATAACTGAACAACATCAGCATTATTGATATACATGTATATGTCAACTTTTATAACTAATACAGTGATTTCTGTTTCCAATCACGCTTTTCGCATCCAATTGTTACACCCACGCAAATCATGGGATGCATAAGGAATTGGATTATCACTGAAATATCAAACTAAAGTTAGCTTTTAAAGGTCTCCTACAGGCATACGTAGCTGTTCTCAATGTTTTCAATGAGTAAGAAATCTTTATTTACTTCATGTACAACGAAAATGCCGTAGCATAACATCTTCGGACCATTCATTGATCAACCCTGACTCATCTAATGTTTGAAATGAGTCAGCTATGTGATTGAAGATGACGCTTTGAGCCATAAAATAAGATATCATGATCGACATAGCCACTTGCGGGATTGCCACAGAAGTGGGTATTTTTAGATAGATAAATTAAAAATGAATGTACACACCTGTAAGGCTCACGCTTAGCTAGTCTTTGAAATACAAATATTTTTAATTCCGGTCATTTTTTAAGGAACTCAGCTGTATAGGTGCTTTGATTCATTTACTATACCCTCAGTATATTTTGAACATGGCGCGCTGTTAGCGGGATGGACGTTAACGGCTGCTCTTATTAAAAGCAGCAAGCATTAGCCGGTTGTTTTTGTAAACAAGATTCCTAAAATTCATTCATCCATTCAGAAAATTCTCAGACCGAAAGTGTTTTACCCAAAAGCTTTGTAAGCGAGATTTCTGAATACTGCATATTTAATTTGAATTAATTTGACATGATGCTTGAAATCTTATATCAGTGGACTTACAGCGAGTAAGTCTTGATTAACAATTTTCTAAAGTGGTATGTTACAATTGTAATCATGAAATGGATTACGTACTGCTTGCACCGGCATATAGTTAAAGTGCCGCATAGATTTTGCTGCTATTCACAATCGTATAACTAATATTTATCATTATTCAACTCAATATGCATCTTAACGTTTATAATAAATAGTTTAGTCCGTTTATGCTTGGACTTTAAAATACCATTTTGTCTGATTGACATACACTAGTGTGCTGATTTAGCTTATGTCATTTTGTAACCCTTGTTGTGGTCATAAGCGAGCGCAACACGCACTAATTCATAGTATAATGTCTGCCAGGCTTTGTTATAACTGATAAGAGATTAATGTAAGATAAATTGATTAATGCATCTATGACTCGAATTTATTTATCATTGAACGCAGTTTCCAATTCTTTGGAAGTCGGGTCCTAAACGCTAGTTTATGGAAAGTAGAAGTTTATGCGAACTCAGTTTGTGGCGATTGACCTTTATGTATGTAACTGTTTCAGATTTTGAAAATTCAGTTAGATTCATCGAATCGGGCGTTGAGTTGGCTGAAGTTTGTGTGACGCCGAAGAGCACCCGAAAAAGTTGTGAGAAACGACATACTAGAGGCGAGACACCATTGCACGTAACGAGTGTACAAGGCGATTATAAACAGGTATACTTTATGCATGCTTAGATCTTTTACTCCGAACACTCTTAATGCCGGTCATTGCACGTGTTTGTTTTGCGGTACTACTTGGAATTGTAATGTCACAACCGTGGCATGTGAAAAATAGATTAGAAAATTGGATGTGACGAAAAACAGTTTCTTATAGCGGCATTTTTGCATTGCTTCAATCTGAAGCTACGTATCCACAGAGCCTTATGAAGCTAACCCTGGTTTTTAAAGTTAGCTAGACGATGCAAGTATTCATTCATTGTTTTATACTTACTAACGTTATTTAGGCGAATAACGTTATTTAGGTCATCCGAAAAATTATGATACAAATAGCACAAATTGCCAAAGGGGCTCAAGTTGACGCGCGCATTAAGCAGATTTTGCGGAGTTATGCTATTGTATTACGGCGTAGTCCATTCATACGCTTAGGTTTGCATATAATGTCATTTAATATCTGAACAAAGAAAGCAAATATACCAAAAGAAAGATGTCAAGGGCCATGTTTACGTTTGACACATAATCACAGGTAAGTTAGTGAGCTTATGTTGTTAAAAATACGTATCTTTTTACGTCGGGAGGATGAAAGGAACGGTTTACACTGATTGCTTTCTCAACTTGTAATTGAGATCAACGTGTACACACAAGGACGGTACAGAGGTCGCGACTTTTCGATATACAAAAGGTTTGAGGCGTGGACATAGATTTTATAACTTCGGTTTTCTGTGCTTAATAAAAACACGCAGCATTTTACCCGAATTTTAACAACAGATTGATTCAGTATGTATTCGTCGTCACTCTATATAACTCTCCCCCATTTATGTGTTCTTTCTCGGCGGAAATTCTCATACCTATTACTGAAGAAACTGCTTAATCAGATTTCGAGACCCACAGAATCGAGGTCGGTTATTGCTATATATGCTGAGCCTTTACTCAGAGGCCTCGTATTTAGATTTCCCGGCTGATTGTTAGTTATAATATGATAACTTTGTTCGAAAAATATGGCTTATAAACTGATAGCAATGGTGACTCTATGGTTTTTCGTGCAAGCTATCGCACTGCACACTGTAGATGCGAATCAATTAGGGTTTCTGGCTGTAATGTAATCGTAAATGACACATTGGTTTTTCAAAATGCATTTCATATTGTTAATGTATACTAAAATCATCTTAAGGTATGGGTGCACTCTGGCAGATACCAACAACATATTGTGTCTTTCGTTGGCAATTAGATCGTGAAACCTCTTCTTCGCCATAACGTGGATCCGGAGACATCAACGATAGACAGAAAAAGGACTACTGATCCATTGGTTGGGAAAACGATTCGAAAAGCCACTTCCTCTCTGAAGACTTGCAGCAACGGTGAGTCAAACGTTAGCGAAACCACTGAGGCAGAAGTAGACGAAAGCCAAAATAACATCTCGTTACTAACTACACCGTCGCCGTCAGCTTCGACATTACTGGACACTCCTCACATACCAGTCGGTAGGTTCATCGCTAAGGAACGTATATGATTTTTGATTTTGTCTTTTTATCCCCGTCACAAAGCGAATTTTGCTTGATTTCCTACGAAGTCTTATTATGTGCATACTCATGTGCACTCAATCCCTCGTGTATATCTACCTAATAATAATCTAGAAAACTGAAACCTTCTGCCTAACAAAAGATACATCAAAGCATTTATGAAATGCTTTATTCGAGGTAAACTGTTAAGCACGAAAAACGATGAAAAAGAATGATGAGAAGCATGAAAAAGACTCGTTAACACCAAACGAAATGTTGCTTTAACTTTACTACCGCTATTTGTATTACATTATTGTCATTTTTAGCACTACATCTTACGACTTGTGAAGTTACAATTGAGCATATAATGTCGAGACTAGCTACATGTATATTAGAGAGTGTTGCCTTGTTTTTTTTTTGTACCTAAAAAGCGATGATATGTTTTTAAGCTGTCAGTTGAACTGCCCGAATTTTTGAGGCACGATGCCTTTGCTTGGAGATGATGCTTTACCAATTACTACCACACATTTCGTAAACTAATATTATTTTTTATGCCTTAATGTAGGTGGAAATCGCCGACGCAGTTTATTTAAGATATCCAGTCCCAAAGTATTAGGAACTGACGTTGGCTTTACTGCCGGAGCAAGAATGGCATCCTCAGAGCAATCCCAACAAAATAATGGGAACTCCAGCGGTAGTAGTCGATCAGTTGGAGCCACTCAGCAACAACAACAACAGCAGCAGCAGCAGCAACAACAACAAGGCCAACAAACGAATTCGGCTTCTTCATCTTCAGCGGGTGGTCCTGGGTCGACAACTGGAAATAGTAGTAGTGGTTCTGCCGGAGAGGAAGTAGGCGGATCTTCAGCAGCAGCCAGTGCAAGCCCTAACAATAGGTCAATGAACATACATGCCATATTTACGTAGTTTATTTATGTTTCGAAAAATACAATTGTATCGCCTTAATATATACATGATATCTATACATGCCATATGTATAATGTTTATAAACAAATCTTTCGAATGCAGGACGACATTAATGAGGAGCATAAACCTTACTTTATTTGACTTATATTTCCTATCGAGCCGGTTTTACCTAAAGGCACTGAATGATCATAATTAGAAAGCCTTGTACGTTCTAACTTGGTGATGTGTCGAACATTTTGTGTAATAACAGTCGCTTGATTGGATCTCGTCAAGCGAAAGAAGATTCGCAAATGTTTGCTGCTGGTTCTGGTGGATCTTCCTCGGGATCCTCAGAAGGGGCAACAGGTATCTCTGGGAGGGCAGCTGAACCTCAGGGAATAGATGGAAGCCTCGCAAATGCTAAGGGTGGTGACGATGCTTCTGCTATACCGTCTTCCGTTACTACAGCAGGATCAGGGTCGGATGAGGCCTCTGCTCCATCTGTATCAGCTACATCCAGCCGTGGCAGTGGACAGGACAGTAGTTGTGAGCAGCAACAACAAGATGGAAACAACAGCAGCACTTCAAGCAGAGGTGGAAACGGTCAGGGGCAAATGGTTTTGACGGGAACCGGTTCCGATGCGGTGACAGATGGTGGCTCGTCTGGCGGTAACACCGGCGTTTCAGATGAGGGAGTGGACGCGGGCACTGCGTTATCAGCAGCTTCGGGAACTACTTTGGTCATACCAGTTCAAGTATGAGTATATGCTCCTAATCTCTTTTAATCTAATCATTTGATCTCGCTAATCTACTTTAATATGTATAGCTATGAGTATGCATATTAAAGGAGACTGAGCTTACCAACAGCTCTATGCTTGGTGCTTAAGCAGGCCGATCTATGAGTATGGTCCCCTCAATAATAAAAACCATGCGGACATCCTTCCCGTACCTCTAAGTAAATAAAGATGTTTTTCACCTCGATTTTACTTCGATTTCAGGGTGGTGGCATAAATTCGTCCTCTGGTGGCCAAAAGAGTACAAGTTCAGAACAAGAGCAAAGGGCAGACGACGCCGGAGAAGCCATGGACACCAGCGAACAACCCTCTTCAAAAGGTTCATTTCACGGTGCCGGCAAAAAGCGTCGTAAAAGTTTCGATAAAGACAATAACTCTCCCGCAGCGACGGTAAGCGGAGCAGCTTCTTGTTCACTGTCGGAACCAAGTACTGTAGGAAGATCTGAAAGGTTAGTGTTCAGTTTGCTTGAATAAATAGAGTGGATCACTGCCGCAGTGATCAGAGTTCAAAAAAAAAACTTTGCTTACTGCTGTGTGCCTTGATGCTGAGCTTCCAATGTCTGTGACTGATCTTTCGCTGTTATATTATAGAGAAAAGCCAAGTTATGACAACTAAATGTGATTTCCAATATATCTTGTAGATCGGACCGTGCCAAAACGGAGCTAATAAAGGCGGCTGCGCGTTCTCCAAGGCCGAAAAAACAGAAGGGCCGCAAGGATATAGAAAACAGGGGCGGTAGCGAAAAAGGAGAAAAAGATGATGTTAATAACGGAAAAGCGGAGAAAGACACAGCTGCGTCTGGTAGTGGCGGCAAAAGTGATAAGGGAGGCACAGATACGAGGAATGCCGTCTCAACAGACAAAAACAATAGCGACAACAAAGGATCTGCAGATAAATCTTCTGGGGCAACTTCTGAAAAAAGCAGTGACAAGAACAGCGCTAGTAGCGGAGGTAATGGTGAAAGTACTAGCGCCGAATTAAGCAGCGCCAGCGCTGCGAACTCTGGAGTGAGTAGTGGACCTCCTGGTATTGCTGCAGGTGGAAAGGCGGCAGAACGAAGCGACACCAGTAGCGGAAGCAATAAAAACAATAATAGTAACAATAATAACAGCAATGGCACTAATAACAATACTACTAACAGTAGCAATATCACTATCAACAGTAGCAATGCCAATGCCAGCAGCGGAAGCGATCACGAAGGAGGTGATAAGGACAGCATTGCATCGGGTGACTTAAAGGTAAGATATGCAACAAATGATGCATTTCATAAGCTTAAACTGTACCTTATGTGCTACTCAAAGGCTTTTGGCACTGAAGAAATTAACAATCTATATATATATGTATATATTGAGTTATTGGTACTAATTACTATATCTGCCATCATTTATCCTAATAGATAGAAAAATCAATTTTGTTGCATACTGCGCTTTATGAATCAGGTGCCGCCATTAAAGATTGTCCTGCCGCCGATGTCGTCTGCTTCAGGTGGAGAAAAAGAAAGCAATTCAAATGATGTTTCTGCCACTGTACCGAATTCAGCCAAAGCCAAACAGTTACCTTACATTGTCAACAGCCCTATTCCTGGTATGTCCCTAAGTGTCGAGCTGCTAGTAGGCGATTTACTCGAATCTCAGTTTAAATTTCCGAACATCTCTTTTTAGCCTTGTAAGATACCGGGGTTTATACCTGAAATGAAAAGAATGGCTTGCGTGGCCACTAGACATTGAAATTACATACGAGGCATACACACTGATTGATAATTTTGTTTTACTACAAAGATTATTGGCTGAGGTGGAACCAAATAGTGATGAATCAGATAAACAACAATGCGAGTTACTAAATTATGTCCATTGCTGTGTACTTGTCGTCTATATTGTGCTACATTAATGATAGGTAATTCTCCACAACCAGCAAGTCCGGCGGCCAATTCACCTCTCGAAACGAAGGAATGGCGAGAAGAAAGTAAACGGGTAACGCGAAGTAGTCAGAGGGCCCAAATACATGACAGTAACAACAACGATGAGGTAGGCGCAGGAGCTTTTTATTATTATTATTCGGCACCGGATATATTCATAAACTTTAGTGTACAGTTTGTTATTTTTGGTATAATTGTTTGAAGCCTCATGCTTATGAATACTCGGGAGCAAAAAAGTTAATGGTGTGATTCACGATTGCGCAAAGGCTTTTTGTGCTCACCATGGTAAGTTGCTGTATAGATAATGCTGTCCCAAGGATAGATTGCCCTCTGACATGTTGGTTGTGTCATAGGATGATGCACCGGCCCCATCCAGCGGTAAAACGCACCCTCGAAAACGCAAAATTCGTAACACTCGTGGCTCAGCTGCAGCAAGTAATAGTGGTCAGAGAGAATCCGCTCGAAGTACAGGAGCTACTCA
Organism: Varroa jacobsoni; assembly: GCF_002532875.2. NCBI lineage: Eukaryota > Metazoa > Arthropoda > Arachnida > Mesostigmata > Varroidae > Varroa > Varroa jacobsoni. The sequence continues at coordinate 28,175 of NW_019214142.1, read as the reverse complement.
GAACAATGCTGCCGGTAACAGTATTAGCGGCGACAATCGAGGAAGCAGTAATACTGACAAGTAAGTGTTCTGGATACAATTAATAGTAATAAACCTGATTAGTCGTTCCTTACTATAGCCTAGTCGCACGCAAATAGCTAATTTGCCTAAGTGTGACTAGCTGTGAGTTCGATGGCCAAAGGCATAGCGAGTGCTAATAGCCATCCGGTTTCACCGCTAAATGAGACTAAAGATTGTAAGTTAAGTTTTAAACTGAACAATTCGTTTCCTTACATCCTGTACCCAAAAACCTGCTGTAGTATCCTATTCTTGTCTTATTTGTGTTGATCTGTGCTTTGGGTAACGCAGAACATCAACTTCACTTAACGACGAAGAGGCCTTGGAGCTGCTTCCCCCTCCTGAAAAGGATTACTTTGGAGAACCATCGACAATGTTCAATCCGTACGAAGCCCTCAAAAACATCCGTCGTGCTGTAGACAAACGACGGGCAGCCCAAATCAGTGCGGAGATTCGACCGAAGATGCCGTTTAGCTTTAAGGATTATCTATTGAACAAGTATAATACCAAAAAGATTCTTTTTTTTCTTCAAATGCACAAGAGACCCTGAGTACTGAGTGAATGTCGATAATATTTGTTTTTTTTGAGGCTTGTCGAAAACAGTTTTAATGTATGGTCTAGTTCAATGCACAGATCCAATGAAGCTATAGCTTTTACTTTGCATTCAAGTATTTTCGCACGCAGTATCGTAGGAACCTCACTTTTTTGTTCTTGATATCGGGTAGATGCACGTATGCATTGGAGGGCAACCCGGCGTCTCGTCAAGGAATTGAGATGTCACCTCCGCCATGCGGGCTTTCGGCTCCTCTGAGAGACTTATTTGTAGAACAAGAAACTGCACGTTATCAGCTGCGCCTACAACAGCTCATGGAGCGCGACAAATTGGTGCTCGCAGCTGAGCAGGAGATTCTTCGTGTAAATGCTCATGAAGCCCGAGCTGCTGCTGGTCAGACGGTTAGTCATAAAGTTTATTTGTATCCTAAGTAATGTGTGTAACGTTCGCATGTTCAGTTATTTTAAAATCTAAGTATCTGTGTGAAAATTAAAAATCTCGTGGCAAAACAGTTGCGTTAGCAATTCAAGCATGGTAGAATTATATGAACATTTAAGCGTTTGAACGTGATTTTATATTAATAGCCATTGTCTTTGTTGGTATTAGACTAATCTGTTTGTATGTTGTGATAATTATTTTTATGTTTCTTTTATTATCGAATGGTATTATTCAGATTCCGCTATCGGTGACTACAGTACTGCGCGATATGGAAATATACAACACTCTTGATCCTGAGTCAAACTTATACAACCCGCGGACAGGAATGACCGCAGCTAACCCTCTTCTCGATAACAATGTAAAAGATCCCAGCAGGTACAATAATGGTCGATTATTCAAATCGTGGTTGCAGGTGAGTCTATGAGTGAGGTAAGGAGAAATCACCTCGAATCAATGTTACAATAAAAGTATGTTGGAAGCTTTTTTGTTATTATTTATTTTTTATCCTTATTTAGATGAGCTCATTTGTGGGAACAAGTAGGTCTCATGTCATATGTGGTGGGACAGATTCATTGCAGTTTGTTCACAGTCTTTTCGGCATGTAAGGACCATTAGCGATTGTTCTTATACACTTGTTGTTATTATTATTGGTTTCTATAGAGAACTTTTCGTACTTTTTTATCCCAGGATACTGACGATAAATGGGAACGCGAGAAAGAATCACTTCTTTTGAGGCATCATAGTGAGGCAGAAGCACTACGGGCGGTACAAACCATGGACTGGACTTGGAAAGCGAAAGAATGTATTCCGGCAACCCCAGATAGCCAAGGGGATTCAAAGAGTGATGTCAAAGCTGACGACAAGGGCGTTACCAGTGACAAAGAACGAAACGGCGGTAGTGAAAAGGACAAGCACAACTTGGAACGCAATCTAGCACTTGATCTAAACCTCTGCGTTCCAATGGTGCACGTCAGTGATGATTTTGATCTTTTGCCATCGTAACTATTCGCCGGGAACAAAACAAACTGTATTCTAGATAGAGCTCAAAAGGAACAATAGCAACGCGGAAAAGTCAGCATCGTAATGTCCTAACACAGTCATGCACGACAGATAGATGCATTTTATAGGAACGTAATGAAGAACATAATGAAAAGGTAGATGGCACATGTAATGGCATAATGTGCTAATACGGGTACTATTGACAAACGAGATCCAGTGCTGAAGGACGACATGGACTAACGCGCTTTTTATGTGTTTGCTTCATAGATTGGATCTTGCGATTGATACAATATATTAAATTAATGTGACATTTTACTGTATATCTGATGTTCGCACACTAATGTGGAATCATACATTAGACTCTAGGGAATTTATTATTAGAAATGTGTATTATGGAAAGTAAATACGTGAGCCATACATTAAGTAGGTGGGTCCAAATATCTGAATATACCAGATGCAAATTGTGTATAGCTTGTGAATATAGAAGATTATTATTCGTAGGTAACCTGGAATAATCCTATTGGTAATGGGAATATAATAAAAATACATGTCATATGTAAAAATGGTTGTTACTACTTATCTGTATGATGCCAGTCAGTCGATCCCTCTGAAGTAAACATCAATAGTTAGGTATTTGACAAAAAAATTCGATTCCAGTACGTGAATTTGTACAGCTGCATTTCTGTTAAGGCATGCAGAACGAGAGTAGAATAGACCCAAATGATCGTCCTTAGAATTCGAAATACGCATCAGTAACTTCTTTTAAAAATAGTTTTCTAGGCCATTCATTATAACGAACAATATTATGTGTTGAAGAAATGACACGAAGTACTCTAATTTACAAGTATTTAACTGATCTAAACAGCGTTTCATAGCTAACACTTAGCTGATCGTTCTATAGCAAGCCTCATACGGCCATATAGTATAGTTCGAAAAATCTGTAAGAAGAGAGGATTCAATACCATCAAAGGAACATAAAGGGCGAAAGGGTTATAGCTAACTTTATCGCCTTCTCATCGTTCGTCCTTTTACTAGGACGTAAACATGTGTTCACGTTCAATCTGACGTTTCAGCCTGGACAATTTTATGTCCTTAATATAAATCGGCACTTCGCTACCGCTGCACTATGGAAAAAATTGCCTCCTTATTTAGGTCTGGCTTAATGTCTCATACCTTCGTATGTTTCTCCAGTAGATATAGGAGTCTCCTGAACTACGGAAGGTTTTCCGTTTTGGTTACGATACAGCGTTGATGTTTTTCGTCTCGGCGCAAAATTTCTTTAGGTGGGTGAAGATTTTAACGCAAGAAATCTACTCCCCTTACATTTACTGTCTGCGATGTTTCTGAAATCAGCAATTCTATCCGGTCCTGTTCTAGGTTTTTTCAGAGGATCCAGTTTCTTCATTTCCGTAGAACTATCGCATTTTACGTATCCTAAAGTCTATAGAGTGCTCGCCATTTAAATGTAGCCCTCACATGATATTTAGTTTATCTATCGCAAATTAAATTTATTTTTCTTGGTCGACCCTGGGCACACAATTGATCACAATTTACATCTCTCGAGAACATTTATTACGCATTTCGTGACCACGCAACCTCAACCATACCTTATTTGTTCGAGACTATTCTTGAGCGATACTTGTGCCTTGATATTTACGTTTAATAATAAAGCGTTCAATTTTTTTATGTATTTAGTTCGATGGCCAGATTTTGCTAATACTGCTAATAGCAACATAGGAATTACATATAGATAAGCGTAAATATATACGCAGGCCGACTAGGTGGTTTCAGCATATTGAACTACATCTGAGGAAAGGTTTTAGTTGCATCATTCGGTAGAGGTTTGAATTTTTAGCTAGTCGTTTCAAAACTGGCTTTTAAAGAATTATCTGGCTTATTCGTTCAAAGTAAATTGTCGTTCATGCAAGATGTCACTTTGCCAGTAGTTTCGTATTATGTATGAACTGTTATGCCATTTAGCGTAAGGCTGTCTAATATGCTGTTAACCGGGTTTCCACAACAAACCCGCAGGAAAACACTGACATACGTCAGATATGATATCATATTTGGAAAACGTGCCGAAATGAAAATTATTTTGCAGCATATTCGACTATCTTAATCTTTGCACGTTACAAACTTTCAGTTTAAGCTCATATTGGATTTGTATTAATGGAAGTATACCTAGTATTGAATCACATTTCTTTACGAGATCAATAATCACGTTATTAAAATTATTCTGATTGATGATTATCTGGTGATTGATTCTATTATTTACATTGTAAGTTATAGTTATTTTTTGCTTTGTCATTTTTATGTTTTAATGATAATTTAGTTTTAATAAATTACGTTCATTTTAAATAAAGTGTACAACAATGTACAGTAAGTTGTATACGCTTTTTATATAAGCAAAATAGTAATTTTTGAGTTTTTTAGAGAGTTTTATTGAGCACTGTAGATTGCTTTTTTTTATTACGTATATATATATATATATATGTAATATAAAAAAAAAAAAAAATATATATATATATATATATATATATATATATATAGTATTTACGTTAGTTGTTTTAGTTACAAAAGTCTTACAATATGATTATTTGAAAAAATTATAGACATGTATTTTTAATATCATGAAAATACGATAAAAAGATTTCAAGTTAAATTTAAACTAATTACTTTCAAAATAAAATATATTAATACAGTGTATATATATATATATATATAAACACTGCGTCACCTTTCGCAGAATACTGAATTTAACTTCGGGCATGTATGTAATGATATATATATATATATTAGCTTGAACCCTTGAGACATTTAATGATACTAAATACAGGTTTTTGATTTTTTACTTAAGGACTTATCCAGTAGTCTATGTCCATGATCCTTCCCATTAAGACTCGTATTGCCCATCGGTACCACAGCTAATGGCAAAAAAATTATATGTTATTCTTTATATTTCTATACGCAGTGATCGTCCTACGCTCCCTGCATACGTCATCAAAGCGTCTGAATGAAACTAGATCTTGCTAACTTGAACACAAGTTTCTATTTATGGATTTTTGATCGGCACATACGAGAGTTTGATTTTTCTATTCTTTAAAATATAAGATAAAATAAACCAGAAACATAAAAAAGGTAAATATGACATTCTACACTGATGTTCGCAAGTGACTATGTTTATTTGAATAAACATAAGTGGAGAGCTTATTTTACAAAAACTATATAGATCATCTGCTGATCATCTTTTCTACAGGTAAATTTGGCAAATACAGGTGTATAAACAGCTTGTTCGATTATACATAATTCGAGGATACTCTAAATGCTCGAAAGGTGTGAAGTTATTATTGTTGCAATTGTCGTTGCATCAATGAGCCCGATTCGTATGAGCTTGTTCCGACCTGGAGTTGGTGCTTTTTATGGCTTACATTAGAAAATATTTTTAATTCTTATATTTTATTTTGATTCAGTATCAATCAGCGATAGTATAATACTAAAATGAATATGAAATTAGAAAATTCAGATATATAGAACAACTTTGAACTCTACCGGCGTTTTGGCGTTTTTTTTTTAACACGCTGATTATTATTATTTAAAATTGCATCATTAAACAATTATTCTTATAACAGTTATATTCAGATTTCACTCAGCTTTTGGGACGCGACAGTCCGAATCCACAACGACTATTCATGTCATTTGTTGCTCTATTTACATTTATTCTTCAAACACATCCCTAACTCTTAGCTAGTATAGCTTATATTTCAATAGTACTAATTGATTAAAAAAAAGTACACTATTTAGTTTTGATGATATAGAAAATACTTTTTATTCATATTTTCACAGGAGACAACTGCTGGATTGCCTTACGCTAACTTTTGAGAGAGAAACTACTTCATCGTTTATAATACGGTCGAGCCCACTCTTTTAGAGCTTTGGTTTTATTTATTAGATCACTATAAATATAATTCTTTGTCTTTTCATAACCTTTCTTTGTAATCCGAATCCATGTCCATCTTGTCATAAAGGATCCACTCGCCACTTTTTCTTCATTTAAGGTAGAATTTTTGTAATAGTTCGATAACATGTTACATTCTGTGCTATCAACATCATGAGTTTGCCGCGAGTTACGCGAAATTTGGCGGGCGATTTTAACATGCGTCTATTGTCAAGCTCGCGGTACCGCTAATTTAATAGGACGTCCTTAATGTATAAACGCCGAGAATAGCCCTGTTGCGATTTCGCCCAGAAAAATGTCCTAGCTATAATAGGCTAACGATTTTATGCATTGTGTAAAGTGTAAATTCTGCGTAAGCATAAATTAATTGAACATCGATAATATTCTGAAAAAATTAGTGGTGCTCACTACGATCTGTTATTACAACTATACATCTATCTGCATCGACCCCGGCAATGTATACGCAGATATGAGCATTGATATTTAACAAACGCAGTTCATTTAACTCAGCTGCATTGACATTTGCTGCCCAAAGGCACGCAAGCGTTTCGGTCTAAAAATATAGGGTTCAAATAGAAAGTGCACTCTCTATCACAAAATATCGAAGAATTGTCTTAAAATGTAACACACGGTATATAGCTCATCAGGGTATCGTACTCTTAGCAGACGTCTGCGTTATCTACATACGGTAAATCCTAGGCCGTAGATCCCTATTGGATTGGAAGTGTATTGGATAGCTTTAGCCCACTGGTTGTTAATATTGGATAGTAGACGTCTGTGCCTTGCTTCCAGGTGCAAAGTCGAGCTACCATTATTTCCGACTTTGAGAAGATTACCACCGCCCGAAAGCAGAAACACTTAACGGTTAACAAAATTACTCGGGAAGTCAGTCTAGATATACTGGCAACACCTACCTCGTCAATACCGTGTCGCGCATCAGTTATCCAAAAATTTTCTACAGTTAAATGGGAATGATAGTGATAGATTATAAAGCCCAAGATAAAAACCCAAGGAGAGGATAAATCGTATCAACAAAGGTACGTTTTTTGGTTGAATATAAGGTTCGCCCTATCATGAGGTAACACAGCACATTATTCTGTGGCTAAGATTGTGACCATAGATGTCACACCATACAACTCAAATAAACGCCATCGCTTTACCACTCTGTTTTTCACTGATTTATTCTGCTTCTCATTTTTATTAGGATGCTTGTACTTTATACTGAGTTCAACGAGTTACTACAAGCTAGCCTCCTATTATCTTCACAGGACTTCTTCTAATGTGAACTGGTAGCAAAAAGTTTTGTTCTAGTTTCTTTGCATCGTCGACAATCCCATATATACAAAAAACCGGTACTATCTTCAATCTTATCTTCACAAACTACGAAAACTCATTCAGTAATGCTAACAGCCTTCGCTGTTAATCTAACTACGTGGCTATTCATTCAGTGAAACAGTCCGCGGCTGCTCATATAAAATAGTTGAAATATATGAAGACCAGCTACGTCCTCAATACTTGATTAATATTTAGAGCTTTACATCCGGTATTGCCGTTAAGCATTGCGCTGCACGGCTAGTATCTACCACGAGATGAAGCGTGTTTGCCCCGTTTCGATTCTAGATGATCCTAAGTTTAGTAGGTAAATACCTAATTACTTAACCATCACGGAAATCCTGATAGTCCCACCGGGATCTCATGAACTAGTTTTCGTTACACCAAATTTAATTAAACCTTTATTGTCCCACCTTGTCGATTTCTTCGGAT
>NW_019214142.1:0-20309 GCF_002532875.2 Varroa jacobsoni | reverse complement strand
TGACACTTCTAAATCACGCTTCTATTTTTTCCACGAGTTAACCGGCATGTTGGCTAGAGATCAAAGATTCGCGAAGAGCCCAGCTCACGCCGTCGCCACAGAAGGTCCGTTCCGCCAAGGTCTAATGATACAAGCCTGGGCGACTCCATTGGTGACGTGCGTAGTTATGAAATGGATTTCAAGGATGAGAACAAGGCCAAAGTGTTAACAAAGTACTGCGGGGGCGTTTATATTCAGCCAGTTGAATTACTCACAGTGTGTGTATGCAAGCGGACGCCTAAATCATACCGAATTCAGTCCTGATGTAGAGTCAAATACAAGTGAGACCTTACGGTAAACCACGTACCGCTTGTCTTTTTTAATGGGACCTCCGATTCTCTCGCGTTGCCTTTATTGATGATCTTCGCTCGTTGTTTCAAGAATAGACTGGATCACTTGCTGATTATATGCGAGTTATGGAAAAACTACATATCGCATATCGTAATAAAAATTATAAATAAACTGAAATTCTGCCTGTAAATACTTCGGTCAATAGTATAATACACAGCAACTAACGAGAGCTTTAAATGGTGCATTTAATATCTAATATTTATTATATGAAAAATACTTATTCAGACAGCAAGGAGTATGGGTGTTCAACTTTCTAAAAATGATCGAACAAACTTGACATCTGTTGGGTAACTGGTATCCTTCATTCCTATATGCAATGCCTAATATTAGTAAGAACTAAATATGCTTTGAAATAATTTGGAGCAATATTAATTAGTATCATGTTTTCAAGATTATACTTAAAATGACCTGTTACGGGCATTGCCTTATTGACTTTTACGGGATACTACACGATAAAGTAGAACAGAGCGCTTAGTAATAGCCTTTACTTGAGTCAAATTTTCGCATAAAGATTTTGTATCCTGCCGCTTGGTAGTTCCTCATCAATTGGGATCTATTCCTAATTAATAACATTGTATTGGCTTCAAATGATGAAACAATATCTTACGTCAGCCTGAGCTACGTGTCCGTGCTATCAATCCCGCTCGAGTGGTATGGTCTTATTATTATTAGATCTTATTAGTCTTATTATTCTAGATATCTTCTAAGTGGAAATTATTATTTCCACTTACCATTTAAGCAAAATTCATGTACTGATATTGACAACTCGATGATAGCAAAAAAAAAGAACCATAATCTTATTTTTGTAAACAATTGTGTTTTAGCCTACCTTACAATTCTTAGGTACTTTCTGTACGCTGGGTTTATTTATTCTAGAAATCTGAACCGTAAAGATTTGAGTACGTTGATCCTAGCGGTATTTTCTTATCTATTATACAATATGGGTTGAAAGCGTTCTCTTTAGATTAGAGATCTATCTATCAAAAGTGTTAGTTTCTACATTTATAATTAGTGTTTTAGAATCTGTTTCTACCGTCTTTTATTAGCTACTAAACAAATAAAGTAGCCCAATTTAACCTACATGATTTATTATACGTAAAAATGTAAGTGATATTGGCTTTAGCATATGCAGAGGAAGCGCATTCTGCGGAATTCCTTCTATTAGAACTCGTATTGATGCTGTGCGATTGCAAGTGGTGTTTCTGCATTCAGTCTTCAACCCGAGCAAACGCAACATAAGCAATTGTCTCAATGTAAAGCCCAATGTGAGCCTTTACCAGTAACCGTAAATTGTCGGAATACGCGGTGAGCTTCGATGCCTCCACCATCGCCGATGTTCCACGGAGCCGATCCAAGAATTGATCCCTGCGGGATGCCCGTCTTGACGCAGAGGCAAGCTAAGGAGAAGAGAGAATTCCTTAGGGATAAAGTGAGATTTCTTCCGCTCCAGTGCGTCCACTATAATTGTCCTGCTCATCGTGCTGAAGGCGTTTTTAACCTCCAACAAAGTAAGTATATAAGTGAACTGCTTGGGGACAGGAGCACCGGACGCCGAGCGGGTTACTTAATGTAAAGAAAGTAAGAACAGAATTGGTCAAAGTGGGGCAAGTCTCAAGAATTGCTTCTAGTTAAGCGAAACCACTATTCTGTTTACCATTGGAACGGTTGTTGTCAGCTGTTTATTACCGTTGCTTTGCGTGTTCCTTATAAAAAAGTTTGAGCGCGCAACACAAATTTATTGAGCTACAAGGCATTACTTCAGTCTTAAGCTCTCGTTTCGGCTCTATTGATAATCATAGTAATGCGCTAAGGCTCGCATTTGTCACAGATAAGAGTTCTACGTTAACTGAGCTTCCAACGTAAAATGACCAAACGAGTATGTAAAAACACTATATACATTGATATAATCAAAATAAATTCAATAAATAAATAAACCAAATTCACCGAATCAGCGACGTTTCAAATCAAGCTGGAGGCGTTTTTCAACGAATTGAATCAATGTTCATTTTCTGTTTATTACAGTTTTATTTGGATTGTCTTTTTCCTGCTCTTTGAAAATTCTCATCGAGAATCAGTCGGCAAGTGCTTTCTACTTCGATAATATGCTTGTAAGACATCTATTAAATTTACATAAGTCGCCATCATACCTATCTGAAGCATGAACCAAAATTCGTCAGAATTACATACTGGTCTGTTACAAACGAAAATTTTGCAATTTAACAACGTATGAACTAGTAGGGCTGGGGTAATAGTCTTCTAATATGTGTCAAAGGCAGTCTGTTTTATTTTTTACATACTTATCCCAGGGCTCTGGCAGCTTTTGGATAGCCGTATATCTACTATTTATGTTCGCATATGTAGTTTCCCTATCTACGGCTGCTCGAAATAAATTGCCCCTGATCTTCATTGAAAGTACTGCCATCACCTCACGTGCGAACCTACTCGACATTCCCACCAAACTCGCTTTCTACTCAGGATGAGGCTATTCTCTCGCCTACTTTTTTTCTCCTGCTGACGGTGGCGACTGAACGATGGCAAGCGTATACTTGTGGCGGGTTTTTTCTATTGACTGAAGCTTTTTACTGTCAATTTTTATTCCATATTATAAGTGGAATACACCGCACGCATGTTTCGTTATTCTAGAGTCAGATCAAGGGAGACCTTCTCTACCCAATTTCCCCATTTTCTGTATTTAAGTTATAGTTCCGTAACACGTTACATGAGAAGTGGCAATTTTAATGCAGGGAGCCCTTCAACTCCAAACCCTGCTTTCATGAAAAGCGTTCTCAGTCGCAGCAGTACGTTCTTGTCCTTCAGGTCTCGATATCTGGTTATTTCTTTCCCTACTTTTCTACTACTCCCTTACAGCTACTATCATTGAAACTTTTGCACCGTTCGCCCGCTAAAGGCTTCATCTCCTAATACTTTCACCAATCTTCTCCACAACTCTATGGCTTCCGAGAGACACAAACTTGACCGCTGACTAAAAAATGCTTTTCATTGTAAGCTCACTTCTCCTGAAGCAAACTCGACCGACTTTCACTTACAAGTTCACAGAAGATTGGAGTGTTCACCAGCTAGTAGATCATTCCGAATTTGCTTATAGCAGGCAAGTAATTACGATAAGTGTATTTTAGGTTCCTCCCCCTGACGGACCACCTACCAGTCTCCAGCGGTCGAACCTCTTTATTAGTGCAAACTTGGTGAGAGTGGTCCAAAAGTAATCCAAATTTGATGGGTTTGTCGTCACAACAGTATCAAGTTCTGTAAAAGAGGGTGATATTTACTAGCTAGTAAAAGAACTGTTTATGCGATATGCCCTTGATGTCAATGATGATCATATAACTTGAGAAAGGCAACTCTTATACAGCATACATGTGCTGTATGTATGTTGTTATCGAGTCGGCATATGAAAGGCATGTAGATGAAACTTGGTTGTCTGTAAATAGGAAGTTGGACATGGTGGGCAATCAGATTGCGAAAACTTAATTTGCAGTCTAATAACTGGCATGCGAAATCTGTTGATTGAGAAATCGTTCTTTAAAAACAGATTCTTTAGCCTATAATACAAAGAGAATCATGCGACATCAACTGTTACATTTGTGATTCCTCGTGACATCGGCTGAAGTTTATTAGAAGATCATAAGCGTAGAAATCGCTATACAAAGGACAATATTTAATTTTATCGCGTATCTAAACTAAACACATCCACGATGCGACCACTCAAGACTGTTTCCTGTGAACTTATCGTTGCTGAAACCTCGTAATCCTAACTTGGGGGAAACCATGATCATGGATTGGGCGAGATCTATTAGGAAGAACGAAGGTCATCTAATTAGCCAATACAATAATGAATTCAATTAACGATTTTTCGCAAGATTTTAGAAGGTCAAATGATGCGCACTCTGTAACCGCGAAACGAGGCTTTTATGGTGACATAAAGCAGGCGAAATTCGCTCGGCGACCCTGATGCTATCAAATACTTTGGTAAAGAATGAATGGCGGTGCAATTGCAGCAGACATCAATCTAGCGAAATTTTCTTCTTGTGCCATACAACTGAAAATATAAATGAAACTTGCGTACCAGCGAATAAGACCAACGCTACAAATTTGACAGTCTGCTTCTTTTGACAGTTATGTTCGTCTATACAATCGACTTATCCAAGCAACGCTAGCTTGGAGACCACTGGCCATACGAGGCCGATGGCACTAGAGGCCTTAGTGTCTTGAATAGAACGGGAAAAGCCTAACTTCAAACTAATATTGAAGAGTTAATTACGAGACAGCTTTTCGTTCGTTTACGACTCTTAGCTGTTCTTTTTACGACAGGCATCTTATTGCTTCAAGAACCTAGCAGCATAGGGGGCTCAATACAAACCATATCGTGTGCATGATAAAAATTGATCTTTCGGAACAACAACTGAGAATTCTGTCAGTATGTAAGTCGTAGTTGTTTGTGGCCAGTTAGGTAGCAGATGAAATTTTTATAATTCCTTAAACTTTAAAGTTATATCGCTCTCTTTAGCTCGCCGGTTAAGTAGTGGGTTCTAGGACACGATCAAGATATTTTCGGATTATTGAATACGTCTCAACAGGCAACATGTATGATATATCTGGGAACACCATGTCCGTCGGCGAGGTGCTAGACATTTCCATTCTCAATTGATAACTAAGGTACAAACTGAGCAAGAGAACTCCAGAGCTTAGACTGCAGTAACTTCTATATGTGGGGTCATCAAGTTTGAGTTAACCAAAAGATTATCTGATAAACATCGGCAGCAGGAAGGGCGAGGAGGCCCTGGTGGCTCCAGCCCGGGCAATTTGCTCCTGTGCGTTAGTTACGACTGCTGCTGCTATATGCATGTACCATTAGCAGCCAATGCATTGAGCGCTCTCGGCAATCGCAGATCTTGCTCGCAGCTAAGTTGTACCACCTTGATTAATGACACATAATGGCTTTCGCGTCAAGCCTCGATAAAACTATATTCACAAAAGCAAAAGGACTGCTTCAAGTAGCCTAACGCTCGTCAGGCCAACGTACGGAAATGCGTTAAAGCGCTATGCACTATCGCATCGTTCCTCTCCGTTACGACTATAAATGATTAACGTGGCGCCGTGTGCAAAGTTTATGGCCGCGGCTTTACTCCGTATTTGCGCCAACTTAATGAGTAAGCAATAGTGATATTAACTTGCGCCTGCCATGACTGGCGCTCCTGTGATAACAGCGACCATGTTACTCCTTTAGTGATAACTTGTACTCTAAAATAAACCTCGAGAACAGTGGTTTTCGGACGTTAAACGTACGCATCCAATCACTTTTTGTTGACTGTAACGATAATTATCTTTTCTTCCGACCCTTCTTTCTTGTTCGGAAACCTGGGCGGGCCTGTCCTCTTCATTTTAAGGGTTCAGCTATGGTTAACTTAATGCTAGTCGATTAGCGTGGGCATCAGTTCATCGTCCGGAGCGGAAAACTCTGCGACAATCGGTAAAATGTCCCGCAAACGCTCGTAACATATCAATGGTATAATGGGGCCATTTGGACGTGAAACTCGACGAATTATTCCATTATCTATAAAGTAAACCTCGATATAAAAAATTTCCTCAAATTTCGATATTTGAGCTGCGTATTGCTTAAACATTTAGTACGACTCGAGTTAGCGGATCTTTCCTGGCTGAAGTGAGAAAGCGAACAGAATCTCGTTTGGGACAATTAAGGAATTTTCATTCTACTACAGGTTTGTTAAACCGTACTAAAGCAGTTGCAGTTTTATCTGTTCCAGAGTTAGATTTTCCGAAACATACTGACAGCAAGTTAGACTCTACAAGGCCATGTCATCTGAACATCCTGGACGTAAAATTGGTCAGAACGATTTACGGTTATATGGGCCACTATCCTTCAGATATATATGATACGATTGCTAATTTGGTAGCGAAATTGAAAGAATTCATTTGCCTTCCGTTACAACTCAACCTAATGGGCATATATTTATGCACGGATATATTAAGCTACGCTAAGACTGTCCTATTTTCGTGCACGTCATACCGTATCTTGTCAAATTTATCCTATATGATATAAAAGTAAATGGCACCTTCCGCAGTTATAACGCACCATCAAGGTTGAATACCCGTACAATAATTCCGGATCCTCACATATATGGATTATGAATTGCAATCAAATATTAAATAATTTTTCAAAATTTCTTTAAACCAGAATCATGGATCCTTCTGATTGCTGCGCAGACTTCAGTCCAATCAAGCTGCTATCATAGAATGGTGCCCATGTCAATACAATTATCCTTCTTTAGCTACACTCCTTGAACAAAATACAGTATCTTATAGTACCATAGTCCAAACATATTCGGACTGCCCAGTAAAACCTAATATCGTATCGCAAACGAATCATGATCATTGGCTTTGCCAGCTTGGCACTGAATATTCATAATAAAACATCATCTCCTCTAACTATGGTTTTCCGATGCCATTTTCTTTCTAATTTTACTTCTATCTTTCTTACAGTGGGTCGTTACAAGCCCATAGGATCTAGTTCTTGGTCACCTGACCTCATCTCACAGAGACACGTGGGTCCAACTATGAAATATTTTTTTTCAGTACTCTTTTTTAAGTTTACGAATGATTATAAATTGTTTTACGCCGCAACTGGGGTCTTTGGCAAATACACAAATATATGTGTGCTTTCTTTCTTTTCGTGAAAATGATTGCGTTAACTACGTTTTAGTCCATATAGCAATACCATTTTTCGCTAGTCTATTACCTGAAACCTATACGTGAAATTACGAAAAACCCCAGCTTGTCTCTAACGAAAAAAAAAGAAAAACTGTGCTTCTCCGTTATTTTTGTCCTTGCAACAGATTATTATGTGTGGCTCCGATCGCGAAAGGGGCCGTGCCTTACTGTTAGCTGAACTTCCTGGATATGCTCTATGTGCAGGTTATGCAGTTCTTCGTTCAGGCTATCATTTCAATCTGCGTCAGGGTTTTCTGAATATTATACACTGTTTTTAATTGTTAGATAGATTCTGTTCACGTTAGATAAGAGTACAAACGTTGAAAAAAGGAACGCCTAGGTTTCAGAGCTCATGATTCCTTTAATACTACGTTACCAGCATATGATAGGATATAATGTTCCTGTGTTGAATATGATGCAGTTAACCATCATTTTACCAGCTTAACCAACTAGCCGAAAATTCATTATTGGACTTATTGAATATGTCAGATCTGTGTTCGCGCACCTCTTTGGCCGAGTGTTTTCGTGCTGTTTCGATTAGGGTACTAACAGGTTGGCGGACCAGGCACAATCGTAATGTCTCGTCCGTTATAAGAAATCTCTGTCCGGATAGAACTTGTTATTGAATATGTCATATGGAACCGTATAATTTCTTACTTTAATAAAGTTTGAAAGAAAAAGGGTTAGCAGCTGTTTGAAGCGAGAAATGCACACAAACAGTTTAAACCTACAAGCTATTGAATTTACGATTTTAGAACTAAGGAGGTCTAGCACTGTGACGACAAGCACCAAATGTCACTTTTAATCAATCATTTAGAACCTACGCCTCTTGTCATGTACCTGGATATAAACACCAAGCGAAAACAGTCTTCTGAAGTTTAGAGAAAAACTAGGAAAAGAAGTGATAAACACCATTCAGTAGTAGGGTGTCTCCCTATTTTTTTAATGCTGCATCCAATCAACTCTTACCGTTATCGTGGCACTTATTCTTCAGAACATTACTTTACGTACCGTCGTGTAATCTCTCAGTGGCGTATCCTAGGTGGCACAATAGCCGATCGTCTAGTTTGACTACTCTGTGCTTTTACTGTAAGTTCTGTACATCGATCATTTCAACATGGTGCCGAGCAGTGATGAACGGAGGTGGATCAGGAAAAATCCAAAAGCGCTCGACAAGCCCTGTAAGTGGACTCAAGATTCGGAGAACAATCTACAAAGTATGTAGCAAATTTGAAGTTACAAGATCCATCGGCGACCGTTGTCTATCGTTTCTATATATACATATATGCTGCATGTATACGTAAAAAAAAAACAATAAAACTAATCAATTCAACAATTTACGACAAGAAATAAAGAATGTTATTTTGATATTGGTCAGTAAGCATAGTGCTCATTGTTGTAACTACTGCACATTTCACATATGCTTACACTGCGGCATGACACTATCACAATATAGTATAAAAGTCATAGAGGTGGTATTAGATACCGTATCAAATGTGTTTCACATCGAAGTTCGCTCTTTAGTGTAATTTATTGCGCATCTCCCGCTACTTCAATAGATTTGAAACGATTCAATCGCTAAGATACCTTTTTCTAGTTGTCCATAGATCTTTGGTTAAGGAAAAACAATTTTTCATCTCGAAAATCACCACTCACTGGTCACGCTTTATTCATTGAAGGTCACATAATTACGCAAACTAATTGAATATTAGGCAAAGGGGCTTCAAGGGAAAGTAATTCAAACGTATTGAGAACAAAGGTCATAGTGCTGAAGACTAGAAAGCAGGTGGCCAGATATTAGAACCCGAAGGAGAGGAACGCGTTACCGCAGGCGAGGAGGCATCTCATCAAAGCAGAGCTGGGGTTCTAAGGGCTATGGTGGCTGACACTGGCATTTAAAATGTTAAAAACTCTAAAAATACAGGAACTAGGTGAGAAATAGATCCCCCGTGAACCGACTCCAGGCCATGTAGCATTTGAAGAATTTTAATCACCGAAGAAACTGCCTGGAACCCAAGGCCGCCATAAGCGAGGCATGCTCCAGTTTCTATCGCCAGCCGAAAAAAAGACTAGACGAGAGAATAACGTCACCCTGAAGAAAAATCAAATTCAGTATTAAGTAGGTTCAGGTGTAAAGGCTAAGTTTGTTTGTATATTTCTATATTCCGCATTGGTTCTTCAAGACCTGTTTATGGAGCAAAGGCTCTTAAGCACCATAGCAGTTACCTACAAAGGTATATTCTTGACTAATATAATGACACGTGCAATTACAATAAGTTGCTAATAGAGTAGGTTACTGCACCTTAAGTTAATGAGGTCTTTATAAGATTGTATGAAATCTTCCCGTAAGCCGCTTTGATCAGCAACTGACGAGTAACGGCAATCTAGGAAGAATGAGTTTACAGGGGGTAAGGGAGCCTCTGGCTAAACAGACTGAAGTCGAACTCACAACAAGAATCACAAGTACTAAGTGTATACATTTTGAGATAAGCGTAGTCACAACCTCTTTATTAATTTATCTTTATTATCGTCTTTTTTTATTATTACAAATAGATCCATAAATAGATAGAAATACGCGATTTTTAACGGACCATTTTAACTGCAATCAAAAAAGCATTTGTGCAATACAATAAATCTTCACTACTAATGTACCTGCGTCGAGTTCGACGGTGACCCACTGTATATAAACAGTTAATCGTGCTTAACAATGCAAATGTTCTTGTTGATGGATTCATTGAGTGACTTCTTCTGATAGGCAAGCTTATAGAAATTGATGAATAACGCGAGGCCAAGGAAGCCCTGAGGCATCATGATCATGATAAACCCTGGCGGGTATCCGCAGTCGTAAAAAATTGGAATAAATCCGTGAAGGATAATGGCTACATGCTGGTAGATCTGGGCTTTTGTTAAGTACCGTTTCCACCAGAGATGGCGCTTAAATCGAGGACCCAGCATCGCTAAGAAGTAGTAAATATACATGACGACGTGAATGCAGCAGTTCATACATATGCCGAACATCGTTTGCCCGTCCATGCCAATATACATAAACATATAGCCGTTGAGCACAATGAGAGCGTGATGTGAGACGTGCTGTGCAGTGATATTGTCGAACCGTTTGCGCAGAACGAAGAACACCGTATCAAGAAAGTCCAAGGCTCGTATCAATAAATACCAGTAACAGTAGCTAACTAGGGCGATCCCGTTATCATCCGTCGAGTGGTTCATTGGCTG
The DNA here is from genome assembly GCF_002532875.2 of Varroa jacobsoni. NCBI lineage: Eukaryota > Metazoa > Arthropoda > Arachnida > Mesostigmata > Varroidae > Varroa > Varroa jacobsoni. Next base: position 9,941 of record NW_019214142.1, on the reverse strand, counting down.
GCAGAACAGGTTATAACCTCCGCCAAGATACGAGTGGCGAAGGAACTTGTACGCGAAAAAACAATTAGCTATCACCATTGCCACATTGTATACGTTTATGACGTTCCTAAGGTTATACGGTTTTCTGTTCGCCATCATACGTGGTCCGTAACTGTAGATAAAGTATAGGTAGGCAACTTCCAATACGATGACGTATATCGGGTTTGAGATAAGAAGCCAGTCTCTTGTTCGCGGGTCTGCCTTCTCATACGCCCATTGGCGAAAAGTGTAAATAGAGTCAAGCATTTTGCCCAGTTTGTACAGCGGCCTGATGTAAAATACAACCACTAGCGGTGCACGCGTATCTGCAAACTACAGAGAACACGTAACAGCAGAAAAAAAGACGAGCACTTGAATTCTGTTTTTTCTGAAAAAGTACCCTGAATCGACTTTTAGCTTCCACGATACGTATGCAACGTCTCAACAAGTAGTCCACATAACGTGATTGATGGTTCACTGCCTTATAGACTGAACAAATAAATAAAGATAACAGCCGCAACGCCTGGCTGGTTGTATCTGTTTAACCTACCACCCGAAATGTGCAGCAAAAACTTAGAGCGCCGAATTGGGTGCGCGTTCGAAGTTGTATGGCCGCTTTATCGGAGAAAGGGCGCGCGTCCCCGATCGTTCGAACGATGCACGCGGCGAAAGCTGGTCCTGTTTGTAGAGGGTGAAGCAAGGGTTGCAGAAATTATATACGGAGAATTTTTTGTCGCGTGTGTTTGATGTGCTCTGTACATTAGAGGTTCTCTACCTAAGACCTAGACCTATCCTTAGGCGAGTCAATGTTAATATTCCTGGATTCACTTCAATTAAAAAGTCATACCGAAACGGTGTCCAAGAAACCTAATGGCTTTTGTCAGAGAGCGTAATTACTCCAGAAGTTCATTTTCAAATTAGGCACCTGCACCTGTAAACTTCCCGGTCACTAGATAAACTAATACGCAAAAAGCTGAAGCGGCCTGATTTCTCTGTGCTGTGCCAACTCTTCAATATTTACTAAATATTAATTTGGAAATCGAACTGGAAGAGCTGCACAGCTATCCAAATGTAGATATTAGGTTCAGGAATTAGGCAGATATGGTAACTATATATTTGTCAGTTCTGAAACCACACCTTTACGAAGCTGTTATTTCAGTCACCGAATTTTCTAGATAAGTTCTTGTATATAACTTGTGTAGTGATGCATGAGATATGCTTGTTTCAAGTTTCAAGACGCACGCTCTGACCATTAATCAAATCTTTATGTTGGATTACGATTCGTTAACTGACTGTGGCTTATATAGACGAAAAATAGCAAAATATAGACGTACTTTTCTCTTAAGCCATTGGACCTATACCAGAATATACAAAAACATTATTATAGTTAGCAAAACCGCGGCACACTTATAGGAGCCAGTGAAGAAGTTCACGGCCCCCCACAGAACACCTATAATGAACGGAAGGAGCCATACAGAATCTTTGTCCCATGGTAGATAGGCTTGAAGACATATCGAAAGCCCATAAAACAGCACAACTTCATTTAATTTATAGGACACTACAGGATTAATATATTTCAACCAGGCACACCGTTTTGGAAACTTGAAGTTTGAGTACGTACGTATTTCTCTAAACACGAATAAATTTACATTGAATAAATCATACAAGATGGATATATTATGGTACCTATATTATGCAATGAGTAATTTTGCTCTTCGTTTTTTTTTCAAAAAATAAAGTCACGTTCTTTGTATGGAAACCTATAGAACATCCACGCATACTCGTCTAATGTCGTCGATTAGCTCCTTTTATCTAGTTTTTAATTTGGGCCGACTATTTGCATCTTCGAAACCTATCATAGGTTTGCCCTAGCCATGACCGAATCATTAAGCCATAATAGTTATTGTCAAGCAGTTGAGAGGGCATACCATGCTTCCCGATAAATGGCAGACTTGACAATCATAATAGCAGCAGGACTGGGTATGCGGTGAATTAAACGCTAACGGAGGCAAACTCGCTTAAAAGAAAAAGCAAATATTCATTTTCTTTGTTATATGGATACGAAGAGAACAAGCTATTTTACATTTAGTAAATAAACATGTATTTAAAAAATCGACAAGGCTGTATTCTTAGATGTCCTACATTAGCTAGCGAAGGCTGCAGGTTTTATTTGGCTGATAGACGGGACTGTCTTTTCCACACACATTTCCCCCATAGTCAGAAATACTTGTCAGCAAGACGCATCACCAGTGTCTCACGGCATTCAGTTCATATCGAATCTCAAAGATGGGTCGCTTACAAATACCCAAGCGTTATTAACCCACTCAAGATTTAGTAGACGCTTTTAAAGAGTGTAAAATAGCAGCCTTATACGACCACCCAGATTCTTCTCTACGCGTAATTATATTATTACATTTGACTGAACATGAGTTCAGTTTATACGAAGCAGTCTTTTCTTTTATAGATACCATTATTTTTTGGTTCGCGTTTGTACGTGTGTCGCGTTAGAGCAGTTTACAGAAGTAAACGTATAGACATTTATTAGAAATATAGATACGTTGCATGATAAAAACCCATTGAACGCGGTTATATTGGCGGGCTAGCAAATATTCGTAGGAGAAAGTGTTTTAGATTAACTTTGTGACGACGGTCAGAGTAAGTGGAACGTTTTAGTAAATGAAAAAATGTTGAGCGAAAGGAAAAAGCAAATCTGAGCTAAGCACTGATCTTCGGTATGCGTATAATAATAGAAGGATAAGTTATCTCCAATCAATAAAATGTCAATAAAATGCTGTAGGTTTCAGAATCCAATGATGCTACTCCGCCTGACCGTGAATGGCAAAAAGACAATGGCCGAAGCTGAAAAACAAACACAGATAAAATATTATTTAGAAAATCGCGTTTGTCTAAATCAGAACTGTGGGATAATCTATATTTTACTCACATGTACAGTGAGTATGTAGCTAGAAACAGCTGACTGTGTTAATAATCGTTCATTATTTGAGGGGATTTTCTATTAAACAACACATACTGAGCTGCACCGCACCGTAAACGCTAATCGTACAAAACGGCGATCAACCCTCATTCCGATTAGCTCAGGTTAAGAGGAATCATCATTCGAAGTGTGTATTCTTCACTCGCGTACTTTCATTAATGCCACAGAAAATTTCTTTTTTTTTTTTTACAACAATGGCCATCTTCGAAATATAAGCAATTTTCTTCATTTTCCATAAGCAAAGGGATTAACTAAAGCCGTTTGCTGATCTTCAAGGAGTTATAAGCCTCGTTCGGCCCCACCGTGTCAAGCTTTAGTCGTTTTTTTTTTGTATTTTGACCCACGACTTATTTGCGACCTTTTTGTGTAAACATACTGTTCCTTGAGAGATGAGGGCGGGCCGTACCTTGCACACACTTATGGAACAAATTAACTAAATCAAATAGTAAACACGGATGGACTTCGGCAGCTTCGGATTTGTAAAATACCGAAGTCAATGGGTATGTGAAGGCCAGCAAGCCATTTGGGCAATATCAGGTCAATGATGGCGTTTCGCGAAGTGGCAAGCGGTGACTTTGTGGAATTCAAGAGCAGGATCAGTGATAAAGAATGACAATTATGATCTCCCCAGCGGTACTACAAACTATGTTCCCGACCTTCGGCGAACTTCTTGCTATATGGACACGGAGTTGCATTTTTGGTTCTTCCCTCATAGATTGGCCGTCAGCTAGGCGGTGGAATATCTACCGGAAGATGATGAGAAGCCAGCTTATCCTGGTATGTCTCGGAGCTATCACGTTGGATGTTGTGGATTGCTGCTACAGACTAGTCGAAGGTAGACAGATTTGAACTTTTTTAAAAGTTTAATTTTTTAAGCGTAACGCAGGCTGAATGATAAATAAACAGAAAAAAGGTATTCAACCGAGTGTCTAATTTTCGTAAACAATATTCCGCCACTATATAAATCAACAGTATCTTGCCGCTCTACGATAGACGTGTTTGCAAACGAGACATGGACGTTTTAAGAAAAGTCTATCTGACACCAGGTTACGTGCAGTTTCGCTGCCCAGTTGCTTGGGGCCACCGCAGAAACTCCTAACAAAATCGTTCGTCGTAACATGCCAAATGTAAAAATGCCAGCTTTATTAAGCCATGTAAATGTATCAATGGTATACCTGATGTTTAGCTATTTAGAGTGGGCCTAAAAAATGTTAGGCTGGCGTCGTGATGAGCGAAACAGTAAACAATATACCGATAAGATACCGATCTTATAAACATTCTCATAGACATACATATATGTTTGCTTTTGTCTCGAAAACTTTCTATTTAATGAGTTGAAAAGCCTCATACAGAGATCTTGCACTAAAACTTCAAATTAGGCGCTATAGATAAGAATGATTTAAATCTAGTACAGCAGTGCGAACTTTATCGTCAAGACATACTCTTCGTTGAATACCGGAACACGTTGAAAATATATAGCAATGTATTGAAGATATATAGAAAATCGTATGTCAACAATTGATAGAAACTGAGAGTCCATTATGGCATGATGATCCGCTCAGATCTCCAAGCTATGACGATTTCTGTTCGAGAATGACCCAACTTTTGTCAACTTCAATTTGGAAATATATATATAAATATATATATAAGGTACAAAATCGTTGTTATAGTAACAAAAGTTTTCCAGTAATAGTACTAGTAGTACCTCCCAGTAACAAATGTAGTTTATTTACAGGCTCATACGCCGCATGAGTTATCAGAATGTTTATCTAAAAATGATATGCCCGAGTTACACAAAAACATAGGCAGTTGTAGGTAATAATACATATACTAGTTAATGGGTAACACGTTTCGTGCTAAGAGCCATCAGTCTGATGGATGCCGAACGGCGATACCGGACGCAAAACTTGAAACATGAAGGTGCTAGGGCTCGGTCAAAGATCTTACCGGTTCATTCTTGACTCCGAAATAACTGTTTATTGAAAAAATAACTGCGAATCCTAGCAGTTATTTGGCCACCCTTGCCAGCTTCTATACCTACATCTTACATACTTAACATCGACACATTTTAAAAGTATGCTTTTCATAGTAGTCCTGGTCTAGTGCATCCTTGCTTCAATGGCGGACGCGTATAATGGCTTGTTTAATATTAACAATACAAACTATTACAAACAAAACATGCACGACGTTTGTTTTGTTTCATTTTAGCTGATTTCTATCAAGTAAAGTGCGGAAGTTAAAGACAGAAATATACGTTTTAATTATTTTTAAGTTAGGCCAACTACGTATATGTGATTAAAGTCAAATGTTGCATATCTAGATTCATCTGGATTGTAACATACACTGAAGGAGTTAGACAATTGAACACGAATCGATTGCTTGAACGGAATTTTTGTTTCAAAAAATCTGTATTTAGCAATACTTCGTTCCCTTTTGTACTCACTCTGACCTCACACGTCGTCGCTCAGGCGTTCATCCTGTATTTAGTATTCACCGATTCCATTGAGCGGGTTCGAGTAACTCGACGATGCCCTCCTTTGAGTCGAAGTGGCGCAGGTCGTCGTCCAGACGTGAGTTCGTATCGTGTGGGGGGCGGCATAGGTGGCGTTACAGGTTCGGAATCATCTTCCAGGGCTCCCCCAGAAGTTGGTTTTTGATCAGCGTCAGCTGACATATCGATGTCTGCAGGAATGTCTTCCATCTCAGGACGATTTGACTCTCCCTCCGGTAACGGGTTTGGCGGCTCCGCAGGCATAATAGGTGGTTTCATCGTCGGCATCATTTCCATCATGGCCATTGCATTCATGTTATTGACGCCTTCATTAGTGTTTTTCATCATCGAGTTGTCAGTTATAACGTCGACGTGTACATCTAAAAGAAACAGATAACTGTTAGACAACGTCATCACCAGCGACCTACTCTGCATGCAACTTTTTTTTTTGCAAAATTTTAAGTTAAGTAAGGTAAAATTGACAGTGTAGGTTCCTAGAAGCGCTGCTTTGGTCAAATTTAAAGGTCTTTAGGTTCGAAAATCAGTCCATCAGCCTTAGTCGAAAGTGTTTGAAATGCTAACATCGGAAATTAACAAAATTGATTTTTTATACTTTCTTGTTGTATAAGGCCGGGCATTAAACGAATAACAGCCATTAAATAATAGTTCATTATAAATTAAATAATTTCACTTTGCAAATGTCAATTTTCGTTCTTGAGGGACCGAGCATAGCATGTAGTGAAATGGCAAGATAAGTTCATTCAGGCACCCCTATAGGATTGCGCTTTATGATTCCACCGCCATAAACTGAAGCAAACCTATCGAAATCATATGGTAAACTGGACAAATATCTGAATGAGGAAAATATAATAGGAGTACGGCAACGCAATGGCTACTGTGTTAACCATGCAATTCTGCATGGTATCTTTCGTTATTCAATAGCTACAACGTGATGGTTCGCTCAGTTCTATTGTCGTCCAATTGTACGGACTTCATTACCGTGGTGATGATGAAGTATGAAATCATCAAAGTCGACCGCGTCTAGAATCTTGCAAGGTGCCTTCATAGGCCTGTCAGGCAAAGGAAACATCACTGGTTCCATCGGTGGCGGCATCATCATCATCATCACCGGGGGCACTTCGGTCTTTTTTTCGCTAAGCATTTGAAGTGCTGCATGGAGGAAGAATCTGAAAAGATAAAATAACAAACAGTAAGTAAGGGTGAATTCGGGCATACAACTCTATCCAGAGACAAACCTTTCGTGCTTCCCGTCATGGTTAAATTTAGTTGACTCTAATTACCAGCACTGGCAGAATTTAGAAATAACATTTCAGAATGCCTCGTCTGCACTTAAAATAGGTAATTTTCAACGGGCTAAGCAGATGTTAATAGATTCTTTTATCAAGTGGCGCCAGTTGAACTGTTCAACAAGGGAACAGATCACCTACAATTGGTCCTATTAGTACAATTAGACCTATAATTAGTTTCAGCTAAAACGTCACGATGTAAGAGGCGTTTTGAGTGAGTTGAATCTTTTTTAAGGAACCTAATTAACCTGTGTCCATTTAAAAACTATACACAACCACGTTTCTGGTTATGGCTTATGGAATTATATTTATAATTCGAGCATAGCCGTCTGACATTGTTGAATTGCGTAGCTATGCTTGTAGTTCCTGATATATGCAGCTTCGTTGTTCTGGACGCTTTTCATAGGTGTAGAGTACCAGATCTGTAAAGAGGATGACCATCTTCGCATTGAAACTTGTTCAACTCACAACTTTCTAAAAGTAAAACTCAAATCAGACGTATTTTGTTGTTCTGCAAACCTTTTTTTTAGGTTTAAAATAACAAACCGTTTGTGGCAGGATTTTTCACAGAATAAAATGACTGCTTTTGATGATAAAAATTCCGTCCAACACCAAACTATCAATTTAGAAGATATTACGATTTTTAATCAAATTGACACTACAGTTAATTACGTCAGCAATAGGACAAATAGATGATTATACGGTACGGGTGCGTTGGATATGGGTCGAGTGTTAACTAATTTCCGAGGACTTCATGCTAGCCAAGCAAATAAACCAAGAAAGTGAACGCATAGGTAATAGGCACATATTTGTGGATCACTAGATATGCAAAAACGACAAACATCGTTGTACAAACTTCTTCGTAAGCACGGATCTGTTAGGCAGCAAGGAACTATACTTGTGAGAGAGCTCTCTCTATTCGATGCGCGCAAGCTTTCGTTACTCATACCCCTTCTTTAGAGCCTTTCTCAGTTTGGTGCTTTCCGAATCACTGGGCACAAGCGTAAGCACGATACAAGCAAATAAAATAACCTTCATAGACACTCTGCACGATTTTGACCAGGTCGAACCATAACTCGTCAAATACATCTTCACTTCAACAGATGTTCTCTCTGACGGCTATGTTGCATTGCGCGACAACTTTAAACTACAACATCAGCTATTTATAACTGATGGGACTGGATAAGCTTTTCCGTGACGTCAGAAAGATCTTCTTATTTAGCCGCTAACGCGTAACTCGATGTCGTCAGTGGCGAGACAGACAGACAGACAGGCCAGCAAAAGCTAGCTTCACGGCAAGATTTTAGTCTATCGCATTTGCATTCGCAGGAATTGCACGGCACCGCTAAACTTTCCACGAACCTTGGGCGCCGTCCCTCTTTTATACTTAAGTATTCCAGCACTTTTCCCTTGACAACTCCTCTGAATATACGTCTGCTGAACCGTGTCTATTTCGATTCACGTAAAAGCATGACCGGTTCGATATTAAACTTTCTAAAAGTGTAATTGTTATCTAATGACTTGGATCTACATGATGACTAAAAAGATTATGAATCGGCCCCGAGCGAACACGAACCATCTTGTGACAGAAAGTTTTACAATTGTCCGCAATTGATTGGCAAACAAAGTCGCTAGGGTCACTGACTTTATCAGCGGTACAAAAGAATCCATTGAATTCGATTGAAAGTAAGGTTCCCATAAGAATCTTGTTTCGGAACGTCCTCTTAATACCAACAAGTTTCGCGATGAGCCACGGCAATGTCTGACGAAGTTTAAAGCAGACGAAACGCCATCTTTGTGCTAATCACTGCGTGACAACAATCCTCGATGGCGGCTATTGCCACATGCGGCTGCCTCGAATAGAACGGGACCTCGTACTGTGAGGCAATCCCCTGAAATGAATTTGCATATTTCGCTCGGTGTTTTTCACTGTAACTCATCTACTTATTGCGAATTGATTCTGTATGCCTGTGACTTGTCGTTTATATAAATGGGCTATATAGCGGGTCGTTTTCGTCCAAGCTTCGTGCATGTAATAAGCGTTGCTACGATAGTAGGAGCCGTTTACCCATTTAACACTTGGAAAAAGCAGCATTTACCTAACGATCAGATTTAAGTCATCGTAGAACAAAATCGAAGCTCGTAGGACGCGGGCAGATCGACAAACGTATAGTAAGCATATATGCCACAATTAGTCACTGACTAGTAAAGGGTCAGCCAGAAGCTCCGATCAGTTGCTTACGGTAGATTTTTAATCTGTGTTTCTCTGCAGTCATATAACGCGGTGCAGCTGCTTCCAAAATGGTCAGATCGAGACTTGCTATGAGCCTAGATCCGCGTTCAAAAAGATGATGTCGACGTAGATTGGTTCAACCATAAATTTTAACTTTCGTTCATTTAGTTCTCCTGAAGATCTCATTTCCAAATATGCTTAAGTTTAATTTGCCCAAAGGGCAAGTTTGGACGAGCAAAGTATATATGTATGTATATGGGTAACCGGTAACAGTCTTCAGTAGATATATTTCCACATTCCTGTCTATTTATTGCCCTCAAACAAATACTGGTGCATAGTTCTCTTATCAGATATCGATAAGTTCCTATATTCAATTGTAGGACCCAGTTTACCTTCAAGCGTGCACCCAACAGGATAGATCCCAAAATTAGGAGATGCAACAGCCATGCTGTGGCTATGCGATTAGATCATTACTACGATAGATCCCAGGATAATGAGGGATTTTGTATCGTTGTAACGGACAACAGTATCGTATTTGCTTTGAGGCAATGTAAGCAAAAGATGTATAGGCTATAACCGTAACACTTCTTGATGAGTAGAACATTGAAGTCAAAGGACCTTTATTTGAACGTTTTTTCCGACATGGGTCACTATTTAGCCCCGTTCGTTTTACACTAGTTGTAACAAAGCTGCCTACCCTCAAGCTCTAAGCCTTCTGTAGTTGTTTTTAAGAAAAAAAGCTCGAAAGCTGGCAACCATAATGCGCTACAAATCGAAGGTTGGTTAAAGGCTAAAAATCTATCTAAACCTACATTCGGCCTCCCGTCTCTTTCAACCAATCTTCTTTACCCTCTGTTTAGATTCCAAATAAGCTACTTTAGTCCCGGTCATTTATTG
>NW_019213026.1:127103-134411 GCF_002532875.2 Varroa jacobsoni | reverse complement strand
ACAGAGAGATTGACAAGCTGAGTGATCAGATAATGACTTGTTTACATCGATACAACAGATCTGGACAGGATGTAAGACCAGAATAGCATCTTCGAACTTGATGATGTCAGTTCCGGCACCCTCAGAGTTTTTGCTCCGTTGTGTTTGTATTTATTAACCATAGGCCTGGCGTTTTTTGTGAAGGAAAAACTTAAAAGGCGAAAGTCAACTTAACTAAAGTTACGCGAAAGGGTCTAACCCGTGTAATTATCGATCCGCACAAGCTTCAGGAAGTAATTTTTCGAATGGTCTACCGTTCAAAGTTTCACCCAACATGGGTTCCGTCAATCTCAGTCTATTAAATGAGCTCGGTAATATAATTAGGTTCATCCGCTATAGAGCCAAGCGCGGTATTATCGTGGCTGGCACCTTCTTTGACGGTTCCAAAGACCTTGATTCATTCCAATATAATATACTGATAACAATATCTTACATGACAGTTGTTGCAGATGGGTTTTCTTCTACCTATGAAATAAAATGTAAGTTCGAGTAAGTCGCGTCCTTTATGATAGCATGACACCCTCGGCAGACATTCATTATAATTCTGCGCTAGAACATTTCTGCTTTATTTTAAATATTCACTTTTTATTTTACGTTAATGATGCTTTCCTCGTGGTTGAATAGTTTCGTCTAAAGATGGCACGTTCCTTCTATAACAGGTAAACAAAAATACAGGAACAGAAGCAGTTATCAGAATTAATAGTAGCTCCAATAATATTATGAGAAGCTTTTCATTGCTGTAAATGTTTCTAAACTACCCTCGTTGCCTTCTAATTAGCGCTGTCAAATTTATTTGTGGATGATTGGTCTTTGTATTCCTCTTCTTTATCGGTTGTTTTTGAGTTAGCCGCTATAATAGATACGAAATGGTCAAATTTTGGCCGAGCAATAACCAACATTTTCAAATAATGGTTATTGCTCGGTCAAAAGCTAGTGGTTGTCCCTGTGAGTGAAGAGACGTTCAACTTCATATATAGTGGTAACCTTAAACACTAGTAAAGGTGTGCTTCAGTTGTACCTAAGGAAAGATGCGTTTGCTCAGCATGGATCAAAAGCGGCAAATACAGCGTGGAACAACATTATATTACCATTTAGGACTTCAGGCACTGTCACAAAATAAAGCAAGGAACTAGTACTTAGAAAGTATAATTTAAGCAGTGCACCAAAAATTCTTATGTAGGAAACATATCGAAAGGAATATCTATTCTTCTACAGTGCATAAAGCATACGTTTCAAACAAACTGCCTGGGCTTATGTTATTATTTAGATTCAACAGAATAGTAACATGAATTATTTCGAGCGTACGACAGAATTTATTTACGTATTTTATGTGCGATTTTTGACCCAAATGTTATTCCTATGAGTACCATTCAACATAAGCATTAGGCTTGTCCGCTGCAAAATACTACTCTATGACATTTTATCACCGGTTGGCATATGCTAAAAACTAAACGTATTCATGGTGTTCTCTACGATATACGCTTTTAGCACCGCGAGGATTTTCAGTTGTCGACCGTCTGGCTTAAGCTGTCCCTTGTACCCTACTCCCGCCTCGTTCCCCCATCCCCAAGCAAGGATCGAAGCAAATTTGGCTACCCCGCTGCTTGCTAAAGGGGATCGGCGAGCATCTGAGCAAGTGGAGATATCTGGCTTTGCCCTAGCCACATCTGATACTGATTGCACCGGCCCCAACGTTCCGCAACCGCTTTAAATGGGGTCACGAATGCTTTCATGAAGTCAAATAAGCGCAATAACCTTGATTGATATAAATTGTTTTGCACAATTATGCCGGAGCGGTTTGCTTGCGTGAGCTTCCCACAGTGCACATGGTACTCTTCTTAATCTTTCGTATCAAATTTTCCAGCAACTCAGTTTTCTAGAGTCGATCTTGCATTCGGGAGGACTGAGTACTGCTAACGCTTTGCTCAAAGAAAAATCACCGCATCGTGGATCAGTTGCACTTAACTTGATCACGCCGTTTGTAGTCTTTCCATATTATATAACACGATGGTTTTGATATGCATATTTACTGGTCTATATGTTTGCGAAGTAGTAGACAGACAAAGACAGAAAGGTATAAATAGTAGGCAATGCTATGGGCACCGACAAGTAAGAGAACAGCTAATAGGGACAGTCTAATTAAAAAGCTTATAAAACAAGAAATTGGTTATCTATTGGTGTTATGAAGATCTATATTTGCATATATCGTTGCGGCTGATACAATAAATAATAAAAAAACTGCGGGTTGAGTCGCAGTTAGAGGTATAAAAACGTTAGTCGATATGTTGTCAGTTTCCAACGGCCTACTTTCTCACGTTTCTTTCGTGTCAGGGACAAGGTCTACATCCAGCCAAACCTGTGGAAACCGCCTAAAGACGAGACCTCGATGCTGGACGGTTGTCCGTCCAAACGATTCCTGCTCTATTGTAGGGACCGAGGGACGGGACAGGGAACCTGGGAGCCACCAGCCATGTTGGCGCAGGAAACAAGCCGATTAATGCCTAAATTGCCGCCAGAAATAGACTACCTGTCTTTCATCGTTATTACCGGTAGCATCGTCAGGTCGTGATCCACGTGGTGGCTGGGGCTAAGGCAAGAAAAGAAAGGGTAGGTGCAGCCGCGTCGGTGGAAAAAGGCTCGACGAACAAAGGAGATGCATGCTATTCAAGGAGCAGGCTGTCAGACCGGGACCGGAAGGTCTTTAAAAAGAAAAGTGCACAGGGGGCGTGTTTCGACGGTGCACGATAGTACGGAATCACCGGGAACTGGAACACGGGGACGACGGCGGACAGCCGCGAGAGTGGTGGTCACTTGGGAGACGTCTTAGCGTAGACGCGGGTCCGTTAGCATAGGAGTCGCGAAGCCCACTGCCGCATGGGGCAAATCCTGTGCGGAGACATTATAACTGATAGTAATGGACCAATGTTACGGGTAAGAGATTAAATTATAAATAATTGCTAGTTCAGGCGCAGTTAGGGTATAAAATCCCCAGTCGCTAGTCGGTATGTTGTCAGATTCCGAACAAATATTCATCGATTTTGCTTAGTACTTGTTTGCTGAATTCGTTGAATAGTGTTCTTACATACATTTCACTCCTTCGCCAATTATTATTCTTCGCGCTTGTTGTATTGTGAGCTTTCACAGCCGTTTATCGGTATAGCCTTATGTATCCGCTCACATGTGTATTCGTTACTAATACCGTCTATATTTGTCTATTATCTGGCTCAGCGTGCATACGTTACGGTTAAGTATTTCCCCTGCGATATCTTCGCTGCCATCGCTACTGCTCTATTTAGCTGGGCAGCTGAGTATTCGCATGCACACGGCACGACCCGTTCCATGAAACGTGTCACAGCTATTACGCCACCTGCTATTGTTTTTCCCATATTATACTGCATGAGGTTCTATCTCTGCAATGTTGGTGCTTGCGCTACTCATTGACTTTATGTCATTTTACTGTTTCCAGTAGTAATTGCCTGACCAACCTATTGGGTGGTTCGTTAAGAAGTCTAATTCGATCTTTCTTTACATACTTGTTTAATAATGTATATTCTAGTTCTTTCATTACGAAACCGTTGCGATGGTTATTGCTTTGATTTCGGTATTGCAGCAGGTGGGTGAAAGCCAAATCGTAATGCATTTTATTTATGTCGTACGTTTTTGCCAACTGCTTTCAGCGAGACAAGTTGTGCGCGTATTTCTCCTATTCTATGGCACTGTTTGCCATGCAAGCCTCGTCTGTCATGTTGGTCATGAACGTGTGAAATTATTGTATTGCTCCTGGTCTTTATTTTCCCCCTAGGACAACATTTCGATTACTATTTTTTGTGAAACCTACTGCTCAACCACTAAATTTCTCTATATAGCTTTTGTGCGTCATAGGTGATTCACTACTCGATGGACGCAGATGCCTTATTACGTTGAGACCCAACAGTAATGTGTGATTGATGAATATCTAATTCATTTATTCAGAGCGTAATGGCCATTAGGATATTGATTAATTGTGTTTTCTGGCGACGGTTAAGCTCCTCTCTGCAGTCATACCGTTATTGGAGTTAGTGCGGGTATTACAGGGTAAAAGTATAGTACAATTAAAACTAAATTTAGTTTAGTATAGATGTCCTTTTATCAGGATATTGTTCTTACTATTAACAGTACCAAGAGTAACTACGACTGGCAGACATACGGCCGTGTAGAGTATTTATAATAATAAATATTTAATAAGAATACATGAATAAAGTTTTCTTTGTGTAATTAGTGGAGCGTCTCCAGCTATTTTTTGTGAAGAAAAGCAACTTAATACATGTATGAAAGGCACCAATTCTCTATCTCGTGCGCTCTAGAAAAATTATCTGGTTACTTTGTAAAATATTTCTATTTTTAAGGTGAAGCAAGGATTATACTTTTGACCAATACATACATTTACGAGTAATCAAGGCATTACAAAGACTCCTGTTAAATTCAGGGTTTTACAAGATAAAAGTCAGTAATATAAAATTTCTTGAGAACAGCGTCAAAAATTACGCATAACCGGTACACCCCGCATCCGGCCATCATCTAACGAATTTATATGGCTATGCAGAGTGGTTTGAATAGCATTTTGCTGCAGATGACATTATTTCGTTCTCTCTTGCCTTAAATGAAACCAGACCGATTGCAAGCTAAATCCCGAGCACGTGCTGCCTTTTAAATTTAAAATTTATACCTATAGATTTTATCTAAAATGTTGGCGTATATTGAAGAGTTTATAAATACACTTTTGAAGAGAAGCTTGAAATCTCGACAAGATATGGTGTATAGGCCAGAGTCTATAATAGGAGTCCTGCGGAATTTCGCGCAAAGCCTTCGCAGATCACTCTGATTCAGTAATTCTTGAAAAAGACGCGATACCAATTTCGGGTCCCATAACGATGGCGAATATTATTGAGAATAATAAATCGGGATCCACTGCATCAAATGCTGGAGAAAAATTAAAATAGGTTCTATGCAAGTATATCATCATGGAAAGTTCCTGTGATTGGGTGCGGATAAAATTGTGCTGATTTGGGCCCAAAATTCCAAAGTAACATAAATAAGCAGATGTGATTTATGATAATATCCTCCATAACAATGCAAACTATACTCTCCTGAACAGGGAGAGGATAGTTCTCAGCAACTAAGCGCTATCCTTTACTAGTAATGCTCCTCCGAAAAACTGAGAGTACAATTTTTTTCTCGAAAGACCTTGTAAATGGCCAAGAGTCTAACAAGTACGCTGGCCAGCTTCATAAAGATGAGTAGAAGCAGGCTTTCAGAAATGAGAGTCAATCTTTGATCAATGTTAGATATTTTAAGGTTAGTTTATGTGCGAAGTCGATGTCATGGAGGTCCGTGGGGGTTTGATGGGCAGAATTAGTGTAAGCCCGGTCAGGAACAACGCGCTGTGATTTTGAGCGATTTAAAAGTAACGTCGCATTTTCCGCATTTTCCGCATTGTCAGTTGCCAGTAAATTTGCCAGAAGGGCCATTTTACTACGTTTGTTAGATTTTTCATTTGCATATAGAAAAAGGTGTTTGAATCCTTTATGTCGAAATTTGACTAGATGAGTCATCATAACGGAATTGTCACACGGTGCAATCCGAGATGATACGAACATAATGCGTCTTTGGCTTTAGCAAGTTTATTAACAAAATAGCTTTTTGATGTAGTTGGAAGCGTCTAATAAAAAGTAATAAGGGATATCATGAAGGGCAGTAACATAGACAAATGGAATAGTGGTAATACAAGTATTGGCAATGGTGCAACGCACGGAACACGCTTTCGATACGTAGTGTGACGACTGCCATTTCGTCTTTGTCATTTTGATGGCTTGGATGGCAAGCAACTCGTGAGGTGGTCAACTGCAAGGACTACGAGCTGTGAACATTGAGGAATGGACTTCTCATTAAATCCTGACATTTTGGCCGACATGGCGTAAAACGCAGCCACAAGGGTCCCAACACGAATTTGTTAGAAGTAACGGAAAATGGCAGCTCTTCACTAATGTGACACGGGATGAGGGATAGATGACTCTGGGAGATACGCTTAAGTTCAGACTTGAGCCAGGTTTCTGCTCGAAAAAGAATATAATTTACTTTTGGTAGGACTGGGATAATTCTATTCATTGCCAAAAATTTAAGAAACGCAATGTGGTAACGTAAGTAAAAGGGGCTAGCCGGTAATAAGACCCAATAGGAAGGGTAAAGTTATCAATTTTTCTGATAACGTCATGAAAGGGTCATCAAAGAGTTTGAATAAAAGTTTTTATTGCATCGATCGTATTCATCCGACTTCATACTGACAAACTACAATTTTCTCCAATCAATTTGAAATTATCAATTTGAAAATCGTAACATTTGGCAATAAAAGACATCCCAAAGATTACTAGACAAGTTTTCTGACGCCAGGTTTTAAAATATTCAAATAAACGGGTTGCGAGATGAGAGAAACGTATAGCAAACACTGACCAATAGTTAAATTTAAAAAAAATCGCTGAATTAACATACATTACCCTCTGGCAAACACGGTACAACATAATTCTTTTTTACTACGTTTTAATTCAGAGAGCGCCAGGTTACGGAGTCTGGGGATAATAGTTATAAACCATAATTCATCCTCAAGTTATTAAATAATTGTATTACCGTGAATAGTCCAGGGCTTTTACCGACATGAGTGCAACTACTAAACAGTTGTTACGAAAAGTTAATGAAAAGTAGAAAGGAATTATTTATTATTACAACAACGAATTTTGTGAACAGATAGAATGAATGACGCGATCTTTGAAATAGGACAACAACAGAACACAATATTGATAACACACAAGACAGACTGCGAGCCCCAAAGCCTAAGTGGACAAAAACGGTCACCAGAATCCCTATTGACAAAGATTTACAGTTAGTAGTATCTGTTATACGTACTATGTGATAAAAACTGCGAAAAGTCTGATGAAAAAAGTCTCAGCCTATTATATGATAGATGTAATGAAAGATTCCCTGCTCCATAATAAGATAACAAGATAAGACACACAGCGAAGGCATGATTGCGTTATTTATATAGCTTATCTGTAGAAAGCTAGCCAATTTATTGAATCGAACAATTTATAAAATGTACGGAGAGTTCGCTGCTGACAAGCAAAATGACGGCGTGCACCACATTTCTATAACACCGTGTTAAGGCATTATAAAGCTTAAATCCTCAAATACAAGCGCATGAAAGAATAAAAATGTTCAAACAGCAGGAATTCCGTGTAG